>NC_056436.1:42758394-43058394 GCF_018296145.1 Oncorhynchus tshawytscha | reverse complement strand
TTGGCCCATTCCTCCTGACAGAGCTGGAGTAACTGAGTCAGGTTTGTAGGCCTCCTTGCTCTCACACACACTTTTTCAGTTCTGCCCACATATTTTCTATGGGATTGAGGTCAGGGCTTTGTGATGGCCACTCCAATACCTTGACTTTGTTTTCCTTAAGCTATTTTGCCACAACTTTGGAAGTATGCTTGGGGTCATTGTCCATTTGGAAGACCCATTTGCGACCAAGCTTTAACTTCCTGACTGATGTCTTGAGATGTTGCTTCAATATATCCACATAATTTTCTTACCTCATGATGCCATCTATTTTGTGAAGTGCACCAGTCCCTCCTATAGCAAAGCACCCCCTCAACCACATGCTGCTACCCCCATGCTTTATGGTTGTGATGGTGTTCTTCGGCTTGCAAGCCTCCACCTTTTTCCTCCAAACATAACGATGGTGATTATGTCCAAGCAGTTCTATTTTTATTTAATCAGACCAGAGGACAAAAAAGTACGATCTTTGTCCCCATGTGCAGTTGCAAACCGTAGTCTGGCTTTTTTAATGGTGGTTTAAGAGCAGTGGCTTCTTCCTTGCTGAGTGGCTTTTCAGGTTATGTTGATATAGGACTCGTTTTACTGTGGATATAGATACCGTTGTACTTGTTTTCTCCAGCATCTTCACAAGGTCCTTTGCTATTGTTCTGGGATTGATTTGCACTTTTCGCACCAAAGTACTTTCATCTCTAGGAGATAGAATGCGTCTCCTTCCTGAGCGGTATGATGGCTGTGTGGTCCCATGGTGTTTATACTTGCGTACTATTGTTTGTACAGATGAACGTGGTACCGTCAGACGTTTGGAAATTGATCCCAAGGATGAACCAGACTTGTGGAAGTCTACAAATGTTTTTCTAAGGTCTTGGCTGATTTCTTTTGATTTTCCATGATGTCAAACAAAGAGGCACCGAGTTTGAAGGTCGGCCTTGAAATACATCCACAGGTACACCTCCAATTGACTCAAATGATGTCACTTAGCTTATCAGAAGCTTCTAAATCCCATTACATAATTTTCTGGAATTTTCCAAGCTGTTTAAAGGCACAACTTAGTGTATGTGAACTTCTGACTGACTGGAATTGTGATACAGTGAATTATAAGTGAAATAATCTGTCTGTAAACAATTGTTGGAAAAATGACTTGTGTCATGTACAAAGTAGGTGCACAAAGTAACCGACTTGCCAAAACTATAGTCTGTTAACAAGAAATTTGTGGAGCCCCTGAAAAAACAGTTTTAATAATTCCAACCTTAGTGTATGTAAACTTTGACTTCAACTGTAAATTTGGGACATACAGCGCATGTGTGTGGGTTTATGTGTGTGTGCTTGAACTGTATGTTAATGCACATCTGTGTGATTGTGTGTGTTCATGGATACAATGACCAAAAATGACCACCTACTCTCTTGCTTACAACATTCACATGTGGGGGCATCGAGAGTTTTTTCCTTAACCTTTGAAAGGTTACCTTCTCATTTCGCTACCAGTTTTCGAATATTCAAATAAATGTTGAAATGGTTCTTTTTTTAGTCAGGCCTATTCAAATGCAGTGTACGGTGCATTGATATCCGTTAATTGAAGTGTGAGGGGGTGGCATTTCTACTTAAAAGGAATCAAAGGATGGGGAGGGAAGGGGGGCGGATTCAACTGCAAGGAGCAAAGGATGTACAAACAACCAAATTCACAAAGTGAGAGTGATTCATTTATTTGTGTGCCATTTTTGTTGTTGCCTGCTTGTGTGTTGGTTATCATTTGTCCAAGGAGACAGAGAGAGGGAGAGAGAATGAAAAGGAGAGAAAAAAAAGAGTGCATGTTGGATTGAGAGAAAAAAAAAGAGTGCAGGGGGAATTGAAAGGAGCGAGTGAGGTAACAAGAGCGGGAACTGGGTGAGTGAAATATAGAGGTAAAGAATTACGAGAGAGAGGGAGTGAGAAAGAGAGAGGGATGTGAGGCATGCCAGATGGAGGGATGGATGCTGGGACAGCCTAATTGGATTAGAGGGGCAGAAAATTAAAAAGTATTTTCTTTTAGACAGCCTGGGTTGTGTTTCATCCTGGTAGATAAAGATGTGACAGGCCTTGATCCACCAACTGTGTCCCATAGGGCCCATAGGTTCAGCTTAGGTGGTGTGTGTGTGTCTGTGTGCTTGAATGCGTGTGTGCTTGATTGTGCCTGTGTGTGAGCCTTGCTAAGGCCAAGCTAACCACATGTGCATGCATACAATGATAGAATGTGACTGAATATGGCAAGTGGCTCATCTCGGGATAGGGTGTGAGTCATTATATCAGACCCCAGCATGGGATGTTTCCTGGCATATGTGTCACAAATAAACCTTGTAGCAGCAGGTGTACTTCCTGGGCCATTGGCAGCCACTGTGGGAGAGATGACTGAATTTGGCCAGGCTGGGGATAGGCTGTGTGGGGTGCAATTTCTCGATAGGTAATGATATCATGCTATTTGTGGAGAACTGAATCTGTGGTTGGGAGACGGACAGAACTCATGTAAGGTAACACACACATGCATGGATAGTCAGATACATAACACACGCATGCATGCATGCACACACGCTAAATCAAAACATTTTGGGTGAATTGCTTCCTAACGGCCTTAATTTAGTTTAGCCTACAAATCAACCAGCGGGTGCAGCACATCTGAAACAGGAAGTGACATCATCACTAGTCTCACCCGGTGGTGGTCCTCCTCGAACAAGGCCGTGTGGACCCTGAAGGCGAACAGAGCTTGGGCAGATCACTGAGGTCCATCATCTACTCCACTTCGTCTTCATCCTCCCCACATACCATGTCCTCTTCCTCCGTCTCTTCAGGGTCTACGCTGTAGGCCTCTGAGCCATTGCTCCAGGCTTTGGCCCCCTCCTGCAGCATGGTCAACCAGGCCCAGGGACAGGGAACAGAGGGGTAGAGGTGAGCTGCTAGTGGGAGAGGAGGGCCCCCTACTGGGGCACTAGCAGGGACAAGACTCAAGAGAAAGAAAGAGAGAGATACAGAAATAAAGTATAGATTTTTTACTTTAAGTAATCAAAAAATGTATTTATATTACATATTGATGTAATTTCCCTGCTCCTTGCATGGTCTTACTGTTCTAACCTATTCTCAGGAGAATTTTCAATCACAATGATAATAACTAACAATCAATAGCTTTGACCAATCCCCGAGGTTTGTAAGACCATGGGTTTAATAATAATTAGGCAAAGACTCAGCGTATGCAAAAGGTTAGTACAGTTTATTCACGAGAATGTTTGTATTATGGACTTCAGAACGGTCTTTATAACACACACACAAACAAGTTCAAATCTTAAGCTATGCCTTGCTCAGGCAGTCGGTGTTTTTCCACTACACAGATATTGTTTCTTTAATCTGCAACAGGTTTCATAATATTCTGCAAGCCTAACAGTTTCTCCCCTCCAATGTCCTGTAAAGGAACACAGTAGTTCAACTTGTCTGTCGATAGCTCCTCTTATCATTTGTTTCACACTTGCACCCTGCTTACATACTAAAAAGGAACAAAAGGTCCTTGTTCTAATTCTGACTAAAACTACACACATTATCAGATTATAGTTTTATGATTCTAATACATTTAATACAATTACATGGTTTCAGGGTGGAATATTTTAATCATTACCATTAAGCATATAATTCCCTTATCACCTATCTATTATTATGTCAGTCAGGCAGTAGGCCTACTAGACAACAAGTGATATTGATCGAACCAAAAAGTGCTATCTAGAACCTTAACCTTTCTAGCGGAACACCCCCCGCAACATCCAGTGAACGTGCAGGGCGCCAAATTCAAAACAACAAAAATCTCGTAATTATTTCACACCATTTTAAAGATAAAATTCTCGTTAATCCAGCCACAGTGTCTGATTTCAAAAATGATTTACAGCTAAAGCACCACAAACGATTGTTAGGTAACCACCAAGTCACAGAAAAACAGCCATTTTTTCCAGCCTAAGAGAGGAGTCACAAAAAGCAGAAATGAGATCAAATTAATCACTAACCTTTGATGATCTTCATCAGATGACACTCATAGGACTTCATGTTACACAATACATGTCGGTTTTGTTTGAGAAAGTTCATATTTATATTTAAAAAATCTGAGTTTACATTGGCGCATTACGTTCAGTAGTTCTAAAACATGCTGTGATATTGCAGAGAGCCACATCAATTTATAGAAATACTCATAATAAACATTGATAAAGATATGACTATTATACATGGAACATTAGATAAACTTCTCCTTAATGCAACCACTGTGTCAGATTTTTAAAAAACTTTACGGAGAAAGCAAACCATGCAATAATCTGAGTACAGCCTCTAAACAACAAAGCAGCCAAAAAAGATACCCGCCATATTGGGTAGTCAACATTACTCAGAAATAGCATTTTAATTAATCACTTACCTTTGATCTTCATCAGAATGCACTCTAAGGAATCCCAGTTCCACCATAAATGTTTGATTTGTTCGATAATGTCCATCAGTTATGTCCAAATATCTTCTTTTGTTAGGGCGTTTGATAAACAAATCCAAAAGCGTGTTCAGGTCGCGCCGAACGTCGGACGAAAAGTTAAAAAAGTTCTGTTACAGTCCGTAGAAATATGCCAAACTAAGTATGGAATAAATCTTTAGGATGTTTTTAACATAAAACTTAATTAATGTTCCAACCGGACAATTCCTTTGTCTGTACAAATGAAGTGGAACATTGCTACCTTTCACATGAGCGCGCCAGACCAAGGCTGTGGCACTCTGCCAGACCACTCACTCAAAGAGCCCTTATGAGCACCTCCTTTAGAGTAGAATCCTCAAAACAGGTTCTAAATACTGTTGACATCTAGTGGAAGCCATGGGAAGTGAAACATAACTTATATCACCCTGTATCTTCAATGGGGGCTGAGTTGAAAAACTACAAACCTCAGATTTCCCACTTCCTGGTTGGATTGTTTCTCAGGTTTTTGCCTGCCATATGAGTTCTGTTATACTCAGACATCATTCAAAAAGTTTTAGAAACTTCAGTGTTTTCTATCCAATACTACTAATAATATGCATATATTAGCATCTGGGACAGAGTAGGAGGCATGGGGACAACCGAGGAACTCTTTTTTTTCTAAGCGTGTAGCCCTTCATGAATAAGTCAATATTGGGTCATTTCAAACGCTGTGGTCGGATAGGGTGACCCCTGGTGGTTGATAAGATATATTTGAAACACTACCCAGCCTGAATACATGATTAGTCCTTATGTATTTACAATTCATACAATTTAATCACACAATGTGTGATGAAATACAACTGACATACTCGTACGTTTCTTTCCAAAGCGCAGAATATAGCCTATATAGGCAACAACAATATTGTGTAGCCTAGTCAAAACTGCACAGCATGTCAACAACGCAATGCTGTAACAATGTAATCTCTCTAAAAGCTACAATGTATAACGTTTTTTGTTACAGAGCTGCCAGAAAAGTTTAATGTGAGCTGAGTTTAAACAAAAGGAGGTAAACTCCATCCACAAGGGGATTATATTAATCTGGCCTGGCGCCCAGGTAGGCGTAGTTTGCGAGGGGTGAAAAAAAAAATCATTTTGGAACCGGGCCATTCTGAGCCATACACTTCGAAACAGGATTGAGGAGGTAAATTTTCAACTCGTGATAACTGATAGTCCTATCAGGACAGTGGTTCACGCTTTATCCTTGTCTAAACATCAGACTGTTACCATGGTTGCACCATGGATTTCAGTCTGAAAGAAGTCGCTGTAAAAAAAGGCTGCAATAGTCTCAACAAGCCAGAATGTTGAATAAAATGGCATTTGAGGTTACTTTACCGGTTGTAAATGTTGTTGTTCCTTTTGGTGGTAGGAGGTGGACAGCCACGGGAAGTAGGGATGCTGAGCCTGAAAAATCAGAATGGGCCTTTACTAGTCCTGTTTCAGCTGCGTGGGCACAAAAAATAATCTCCCCTAAAAAGTGATGCTTACCTGACTTTTTGCGCCGCTGGTAGGTTCTGTCACTTGTCTCTTGATTCATTGCACATGATGCACAATATTGTAGCGACCCTGGTTTATAAGCGTGGATATCGACTGCTACTCAAGCATGCTTTTGTGGCACAGTCGATGGTGCACTGGGCTTTGGGATAGGTTGAGGGTTCAAGCAGAGCTTGCTGCCTGTTACATTACAATATGTAAACAATAGCCGAATGTAGTCAACTGAAGCACATTTCCTTGCAATCAGCTGGAAGTGTTTGCCATTCAGTCTGTGGTTCGGTTAGACTCGGCCATATTGAGGACCACAGTCTGAGTCATAATACCCATAAAACCTAGCGGTAAAACACGGAAGTGGTTCCAATCATTTTTTCACCATCAATGTTTCGTCTGGGATTTTTGAACCAATTCATATAAATTCTGTGTTTGGTGTAGGCTTACCCTGGCGTGATGTTTTGATAACGGTGCAAATCTCTCTCAGAGAACTTTTATCAATATATTTGGCTGTAATTACCCTCCCACAAAAAAAAAATTAAATGCTAGTTAGCCACATTAGCAGCTATCATACAGAACTACACATCCAGTCGAAAACTTTGACTTATGTCGATCTGAGGCCAGCTGACAGAATGGTTCTGTGCTACAGTGCATTCGGGAAAATATTTGACTTTTGCACATTTTGTTATGTTGCAGCATTATTCTAAAATGGATTAAATTGTTTTCCCCCCTCATCAATCTATACATAATACCCCATAATGATAAAGCAAAAACAGGTTTTTAGAAATAAAATAAAAATATATTTTTCTTATGAAATATCACAAGTATTCAGACCCTTTAGTCAGGACTGTTGAACCACCTTTGGCAGCAATTACAGCCTCTAGTCTTCTTGGGTATGACACTACAAGCTTGGCACACTTGTATTTGGGGAGTTTCTCCTATTCTTCTCTGCAGTTCCTCTCAAGCTCTGTCAGTTTCGATGGGGAGAATCGCTGCGCAGCTGTTTTCAGGTCTCTCCAGAGATGTTAGAATGGGTTCAAGTCCGGGTTCTGGCTGGGCCACTCAAGGACATTCAGAGACTTGTCCAAGCCACTCATGCATTGTCTTGGCTGTGTGCTTAAGGTCGTTGTCCTGTTGGAAGGTGAACGTTCATCTCAGTCTTAGGTCCTGAGCACTCTGGAGCAGGTTTTCATCAAGGATCTCTACTTTGCTCCGTTCATCTTTCCCTCGAACCTGACTAGTCTCCCAGTCCCTGCCGCTGAAAAACTTCCCCACAGCATGATGCTGCCACCACCATGCTTCACCCTATTTGTATTTGTATTTATTATGGATCCCAATTAACTGCTGCCAAAGCAGCCGCTACTCTTCCTGGGGTCCAGCAAAATGAAGGCAGTTTATAAAATGTATAAACATTACAATACATTCACAGATTTTTTAACACACTGTGTGCCCTCAGTCCCCTACTCCACCACTACCACACATCTACAGTACTAAATCCATGTGTATGTATAGTGCGTATGTTATCGTGTTTGTGTGTGTGTGTATGCATGGGTCTGTGCCAATGTTTGTGTTGCTTCACAGTCCCCGCTGTTCCATAAGGTGTTTTTTTAAATCTGTTTTTTTAAAATCTGATTTTACTGCTTGCGTCAGTTACTTGATGTGGAATAGAGTTCCATGTAGTCAAGGCTCTATGTAGTACTGTGTGCCTCCCATAGTCTGTTCTGGACTTGGGGACTGTGAAGAGACCTCTTGTGGCATGTCTTGTGGGGTATGCATGGGTGTCCGAGCAGTAGTTTAGACAGGCAGCTCGGTGCATTCAACGTCAATAACTCTCAAATAAAAGTAGTGATGAAGTCAATCTCTTCCACTTTCAGCCAGGAGCGATTGACATGTATATTATTAATATTACCCCTCTGTGTACATCCAAGGGTCAGCCGTGCTGCCCTGTTCTTAGCCAATTGCAATTTTCCTAACTCCTTTTTTTGTGGCACCTGACCACACAACTGAACAGTAGTCAAGGTGCAACAAAACTAGAGCCTGTAGGACCTGCCTTGTTGATAGTGTTGTTAAGAAGGCAGAGCATCACTTTACTATGGACAGACTTCTCCCCATCTTAGCTACTGTTGCATCAATATGTTTTGACCATGACATCTCAACATGCTCAATTTCCACATTATTCATTACGAGATGTAGTTGAGGTTCAAGGTTTAGTGAATGATTTGTCCCAAATACAATGCTTTTAGTTTTGGAAATATTTAGGACTAATTTATTCCTTTCTACCCATTTTGAAGCTAACTGCAGCTCTTTGTTGAGTGTTGCAGTCATTTCAGTTGCTGTTGTAGCTGATGTGTATGGTATTGAGTCATCCGCATACATAGACACACTGGCCTTAATCAAAGCCAGTGGCATGTCGTTAGTAAAGTTTGAAAAAAAGCAAGGGGCCTAAACAGCTTCCCTGGGGAATTCCTGCTTCTACTTGGATTATGTTTGAGAGGCTTCCATTAAAGAACACCCTCTGGGTTCTGTTAGACAAGTAACTCTTCATCCACATTGTAGCAGGGGGTGTAAAGCCATAACACATACATTTTTCCAGCAGCAGACTATGATCGATAATGTAAACAGCTGCACTGAAGTCTAACAAGACAGCCTTCACAATTATTTTATCATCAATTTCTCTCAGCCATTCATCAGTAATTTGTGTAAGTGCTGTGCTTGTTGAGTGTCTTTGCTGAAAATCTTTTGCCAATTTGGTTACTGTGAAATAGCATTGTATCTGGCAAAACACAATTTTTTACAGATGTTTACTAGGGGTTGGTAACAGGCTGATTGGTCGGCTATTGGAGCCAGTAAAGGGGGCTTTACTATTCTTGGGTAGCGGAATGACTTTAGCTTCCCTTCAGGCCTGAGGGCACACACTTTCTAGTAGGCTAAGATGTGGCAAATAGGAGTAGCAATGTTGTTCACTATTATCCTCAGTAATTTTCCATCCAGATTGTCAGACACCGGTGGCTTGTCATTGTTGATAGACAACAATAATTTCTCACCTCTACCACACTGACTTCACGGAATTCAAAAGTGCAATTCTTGTCTTTCATAATTTGGTCGGATATACTTGGATGTGTGGTGTCAGCGTTTGTCGCTGGCATGTCATCCCTAAGTTTGTTTATCTTGTCAATGAAAAGCCATTAAAGTAGTTGGCAATATCAGTGGGTTTTGTGATAAATGAGCCATCTGATTCAATGAATGATGGAACCGAGTTGGATTTTTCCCAAAAAATGTATTTAAGGTGCTCCGAAGGGTTTGGCTATCATTCATTATATCTTTGTTTCATAGTTTAGGTTATTTTTACTTAGCTTAGTCACGTGATTTCTTAATTTGCAGTATGTTTGCCAATCAGTCGGGCTGCCAGACTTATTTGCCATACCTTTTGCCTCATCCCTCTCAACCATACAATTTTTCAATTCCTCATCAATCCAAGGGGATTTAACAGTTTTTACAGTCATTTTCTGAAAAACCTCTTAACACTTCTTGCGACTAGCAATCCCGTATCCGGGAGCGTAATCATAGCCTCAAGCGCATTAGCATAATGCAACTTTTCCTATTAATGAAAATCGCAAATGAAATGGAATAAATATATTCAAACACAAGCTTAGCCTTTTGTTAACAACACTGTCATCTCAGATGTTCAAAATATGCGTTACAGCCAACGCTAGACAAGCATTTGTGTAAGTTTATCATGGCATAATGCTATGCTAGGATCTGCTGGCAGCAGGCAACATTTTCACGAAAATAAGAAAAGCAACCAAATTAAATAATTTACCTTTGAAGAACTTCAGATGCTTTCACTCATATCAACAGAAACACGGCAAACGTTGTTTAGGATCCATCCTCAAGGTGTTTTTAACATATGTATTCAATAATATATCCGTCGAGGCAGTTGGTTTCTCATAAGAAGCGATTGGAAAAATGTCTACCTCAGTATTTTAGGCAAGGTTTTCTGCGGGAGGCATCATGTGACCACATGCCATATATGGTCCCTTACAGCCATTCTTCAAGGGAAATGCCTAAAAAGACGTCACAATGCTGTAGACACCTTGGGGGGAAAACGTGGAAAACGCAAGCTCATTCGTAGCTCATTCACAGCCATATAAGGAGTCATTGGCATGAGGCGGTTTCAAAAACTGTGCGGCACTTCATGATTGGATTTTTATCTGGGTTTTGCCTGTAACATCAGTTCTGTGGCACTCACAGACAATATCTTTGCAGTTTTGGAAACGTCAGAGTGTTTTCTTTCCAAAGCTGTCAATTATATGCATAGTCGAGCATCTTTTCGTGACAGAATATCTTGTTTAAAACGGGAACGTTTTTCATCCAAAAATTAAAATAGCGCCCCCTATATCGAAGAGGTTAATGATCGGACCCTTTAATTCAATTTTATCTTAAAATGACAGACTCAAATCTAACTTCCTATAGCTCAGGCATTGAAGCAAGGATATGCATATTATTGATACCATTTGAAAGGAAACACTTGAAGTTTGTGGAAATGTGAAATGAATGTAGGAGATAACACACCATTTTTTTTGTATTCCAGCCCAGGTGCAATTTATAATTTGACCACTAAATGGCAGCAGTGTATGTGCAAAGTTATAGACTGATCCATTGAACCATTGCATTTCTGTTCAAAATATTGTCTCAAGACTGCCCAAATGTGGCTAATTAGTTTATTGATAACTTTTCAAGTTCATAACTGTGCACTCTCCTCAAACAATAGCATGGTATTCTTTCACTGTAATAGCTACTGTAAATTGGACAGTGCAGTTAGATTAACAAGAATTTAAGCTTTCTGCCAATATCAGATATGGCTATGTCCTGGGAAGTGTTCTTGTTACTTACAACCTTGTGCTAATCACATTAGTCTACGTTAGCTCAACCGTCCCGTGGCGGACCCACCGATCCTGAATACCTTTTTAATGGGTGCGTGCTTATTAGTACCTGGAATAAGCAATTTCATAAATGTGTCAAGTGTAGAGTTTGGTTGCTCCTCATTACACACCACAGATTCTATACATCATATGAATCACTACAAATTCTATTGTATGACCTCTTATGAGGCCCAGCCTCTGGAACTTTGGTTCTTAGATATGGCTATTATATATTGATCACTACATCCTATGGATTTGGATAGTGCTTTAAATAAAAATTCTAAAGCATTAGCAAAGATGTGGTCAATACATGTAGATGATTTCATTCCTGTGCTGTTTGTAAATACTCTGGTAGGTTGACTGACAACCTGAACCAGGTTGCAGGCACTAGTTATGGTTTGAACCTTTTTCTTTAGTGGGCAGCTTGATGAGAGCCAGTCAATATTTAAAATCACCCAGAAAATATACTTCTCTGTTGATATCACATACATTATCAAGCATTTCACACATATTATCCAGATACTGACTGTTAGCATTTGGTGATTTATTGCAGCTTCCCACAAGAATGAGCTTTAGGTGAGGCAGATGAACCTGTAGCCATATTACTTCAACAGTATTTAACATTAGATCTGCTCTAAGCTTTACAGGAATATGGTTCTGAATATAGACTGCAACACCGCCTCCGTTGGCATTTCTGTCTTTTCGGTAGATGTTATAACCATATATTGTTACCACTGTATCATCAAATGTATTATCTAAGTGAATTTCAGAGATAGTCAGAGATCTGTTACAAGCAAGTTATTAATTTCATGTACCTTGTTTCTCAGGCTGCATATGTTAATATGGGCAATTCTTTTAGCACTTTTCTGCGTTGTTTGATTGAGAAGCTTCCCAGTAAAGCATTAAAAACAGAAGTAGACTTGATAGTGCAGGGTGAGCTGCACAAAGTGGTCTTACCTACTAGGGCACAGTGCTAACAGTGTAACTCTGGTTCATTGGCTCATGATTACTGCATCAAATAGCAGTAGGATTAACAAAGGTATTTAGGGCAATTAGGGGGACATAAATTAAGTTAATTACATTGTGTCTGCCAACGCCCTTAGGATAATGCACATTTAATGCAGCATTATGACGACTCATTGTCACAATGGTAGGGATTAGCTGAGCTGGTCTTGGGTCATTGATAAGTCATTGTTTCAACACAGCCTTGAAATGTGCCCAAGAGCCAAGATGATTTGGATGTACTCCGTCATTCCTGTAGAGTATCTTCTGTTTCCAGAAGGTGTCAAAGTTATCTATAAAAGTAATAAAAAACACTTTATATGGGAGTTGGGCCAAGTCGTTACTAGTCACCACAGCCACAAGGTTATAAACCCTGCCTATTTTTACAATTGATCTTCTTTAAATGTGATATTAAACATATCCCTAAACACACTACTAACCTTATGCCTAACCTTATACCTAACGATAACATTAAATGAAGACTAAAAAGCTAAAGTTAGCTTCTTTTTTTTTTACAATAATGGCAAATTGTGACATTCTAGCTGTGGTAACTAGTGGAAACGGTTGTGCCCTCTCATTGGCTAGAATGGTCCCACCTGATCATGCCTCCTCTCGACTGCCTTCCATTTTTGAAGTCTTTTATTTTCATTGTTAGAGCGGCCACTAGAGTATCTGGTCAATATAATGGATAATCTTTGTATTTGGGAAACCTCTCATAGATTTGATGTTTTATATAGTCATACATTAATCTTTTGAATGAACATCATTAGTATAATATGTATTAGCTTTACCCAGCGCACAATACAACAGCAATATGGCAATGAGGTTAAGGGTTAAAAGAAGCAAACACAATGGGATTCTGTGAGCTCATGGTTCTGCCAGTGCCACTGGATTTTCTTTTAAGAAAAAAAGACTAATTCTGCCAAACTATAAGCTTTGACCAGTAAAGTCTGTAGTCTATTCTAATTCACCTCTCCAATGACTCATATAATTGTTTTCATATTGGGTTTGCTTGCACAGTGATACATAGAAATTGTAATAATATCTATGTAACGCAAAACGTTCAATATCCCAGTAGTCCACAGAATAAATGCAACTAGATCCCTACTTAAAAATATTTGTATTTAAAAAGAGCAGAAAATTGTGTCAAATCCATCCTCAACACCAAGACCACTCGAATAAAGCCTTTCAACCGTTATCATATTATGCTTTCAAACTCAATAAATATGGCTTTATTTTACGTACATCTTCCAGTTTTAAATAAAACCCACACATTGAATCATTGTGCATTTTAGACCATATCTCCAACTACTACCTGACGATTCAAGCATGTTAACAAAACACGTTAAAACAAAAGATAAATAACAGTTTATAACCCTTTTGGTAATTATTTGTTGTTGTTTGAGTATCTAAAATATACAATATACTTGCAGTGAAGCCGCTCAACAACTACATCACATTAGTCATCTAACAGACTCCCTCCAGAGCGACACACAGAAGCAACCGGGGTCAACACCCTGCTCAAGGGCATGTCGACAGATCTCCCACAAGGTCAAAAACAAGGACCCGAACCAGCGATCCATCAGCCACCGGCCCAAACTCCCAACCGCCAGGCTACCAGTCCTCCAATATCCCCCCCACAGTTCCCCAAGAGCTGCCCCTCAACCATCCGAGACCCCCAGAGAAAAATAAAACAAACATTCCCCACCCCCCATGACCAAGAAAATTAACAAAAGAAAAAAAAGAGAAAGACAAAGGAAAACAATGCAAAAAACTAAAGACAACAAAAATCATAACAGCAAGGTCAACTGAATATGTTTGAGTACATGTATGACACTATTTACGTGTGTGTGTGTCCGTGTATGTGCACGTGTGCATTTGAATGAGAGTGTGTGTGTATATACACACGTGTACAAACACCTGCACGACATCAGCCTCAGGCAAACTGACATTAGCTGTAAAACACACCCCCTCAGTGCCATTTAAACTTACCGTTTGTTTATTTTATTTCAATTTTTTTATACTTTTATCTTTGACCATCATTCTATCCCCCACCCAGAAACTCCACTCCCATTTGTCTCCAATTCCACATCCCAACCCTCAGCACATCCCATCTATCTCTGCTGGCCACCCTCTTCGGATTTCTACATACCATACTCTACCGTTCAAAAGTTTGGGGTCACTTAGAAATGTCCTTGTTTTTGAAAGAAAAGCACATTTTTGTCCATTAAAATAACATCAAATTGATCAGATATACAGTGTAGACATAGTTAATGTTGTAAATGACTATTGTAGCTGGAAACGGCAGATTTTTTAAGGCGTACAGAAACCCATTATCAGTAACCATCACTCCTGTGTTCCAATGGCATGTTGTGTTTGCTAATCCAAGTTTATAATTTTAAAAGGCTAATAAATCATTAGAAAAACCCTTTTACAATTATGTTAGCACAGCTGAAAACTGTTGTTCTGATTAAAGAAGCAATAAAACTGGCCTTCTTTAGACTAGTTGAGTATCTGGAGCATTAGCATTTGTGGCTTCTATCACAGGCTCAAAATGGCCAGAAACAAAGAACTTTCTTCTGAAACTCGTCAGTCTACTCTTGTTCTGGGAAATTAAGGCTATTCCATGCGAGAAATTGCCAAGAAACAGAAGATCTCGTACAACGCTGTGTACTACTCCCTTTACAGAACACCGCAAATTGTCTCTAACCAAAATAGAAAGAGGAGTGGGAGGAGTGCACAACTGAGCAAGAGGACAAGTACATTAGAGTGTCTAGTTTGAGAAATAGACGCCTCACTAGTCCTCAACTGGCAGCTTCATTAAATAGTACTCGCAAAACACCAGTCTCAACGTCAACAGTGAAGTGGCGACTCCGGCATGCTGGCCATCCCATACCAAAGCAAATGGTCTATTGATTCTGTATCCTCACAAAAAAAATCTGCAGAGTTTCGATGATTGTTTGCCCCAAACATTCAACATTTTGTTGGTTGCAAGAATTCTATATAATTGTTTTGGCTGAAAAGCATAAAGTCTTGAATCTTTGGGTTGTTTTATATATCAACTCATACACCCTGTACCATGGAATCAGTACATCAATAATCTCTTCCCAGCTATTTTGCAATCTGTATGGCACAGTTGTCAACATTCTGGTCCTCAAATTAAACTGGTATACTTTCCTATTTATGTTATTTTTATTCCTCCGCAAGTTTTGATCCTTTATATTGAGACTAGTTCCCTACCTCCTCCCGCTGCCACCTACCTCCTCCATTTTTGGGGTAATGCTGTAATCAATTGGTTGTACTCGTGGATTGGGCAGACCTTTCCGTACAATTCTGATAACTCCATGAAGGACATGACTCTCCCATTACAATTTACGATATAGTTTAAGAACAAAATACCCCTTTCAAACATCTTTCCCATAAATACAGATATTTTATCAACAAGCACATTTGACTTCAGCCATAATATTTGTTACAGGAAGAAACCCAGCCCAGTCACGGACCAGGATGTCTTGCTCCCAGGCAGACTAAATAACTTTTTGCCCGCTTTGAGGACAATACAGTGCCACTGACACGGCCTGCAACGGAATCATGCGGTCTCTCCTTCACTGCAGCCGAAGTGAGTAAGACATTTAAACGTGTTAACCCTCGCAAGGCTGCAGGCCCAGACGGCATCCCCAGCCGCGCCCTCAGAGCATGCGCAGACCAGCTGGCCGGTGTGTTTACGGACATATTCAACCAATCCCTATACCAGTCTGCTGTTCCCACATGCTTCAAGAGGGCCACCATTGTTCCTGTTCCCAAGAAAGCTAAGGTAACTGAGCTAAACGACTACCGCCCGTAGCACTCACATCCGTCATCATGAAGTGCTTTGAGAGACTAGTCAAGGACCATATCACCTCCACCCTACCTGACACCCTTGACCCACTCCAATTTGCTTACCGCCCAAATAGGTCCACAGACGATGCAATCTCAACCACACTGCACACTGCCCTAACCCATCTGGACAAGAGGAATACCTATGTGAGAATGCTGTTCATCGACTACAGCTCGGCATTCAACACCATAGTACCCTCCAAGCTCGTCATCAAGCTCGAGACCCTGGGTCTCGACCCCGCCCTGTGCAACTGGGTACTGGACTTCCTGACGGGCCGCCCCCAGGTGGTGAGGGTAGGCAACAACATCTCCTCCCCGCTGATCCTCAACACTGGGGCCCCACAAGGGTGCGTTCTGAGCCCCCTCCTGTACTCCCTGTTCACCCACGACTGCGTGGCCATGCACGCCTCCAACTCAATCATCAAGTTTGCGGACGACACAACAGTGGTAGGCTTGATTACCAACAACGACGAGACGGCCTACAGGGAGGAGGTGAGGGCCCTCGGAGTGTGGTGTCAGGAAAATAACCTCACACTCAACGTCAACAAAACTAAGGAGATGATTGTGGACTTCAGGAAACAGCAGAGGGAACACCCCCATCCACATCGATGGAACAGTAGTGGAGAGGGTAGCAAGTTTTAAGTTCCTCGGCATACACATCACAGACAAACTGAATTGGTCCACTCACACAGACAGCATCGTGAGGAAGGCGCAGCAGCGCCTCTTCAACCTCAGGAGGCTGAAGAAATTCGGCTTGTCACCAAAAGCACTCACAAACTTCTACAGATGCACAATCGAGAGCATCCTGGCGGGCTGTATCACCGCCTGGTATGGCAACTGCACCGCCCTCAACCGTAAGGCTCTCCAGAGGGTAGTGAGGTCTGCACAACGCATCACCGGGGGCAAACTACCTGCCCTCCAGGACACCTACACCACCCGATGCTACAGGAAGGCCATAAAGATCATCAAGGACATCAACCACCCGAGCCACTGCCTGTTCACCCCGCTGTCATCCAGAAGGCGAGGTCAGTACAGGTGCATCAAAGCTGGGACCGAGAGACTGAAAAACAGCTTCTATCTCAAGGCCATCAGACTGTTAAACAGCCACCACTAACATTGAGTGGCTACTGCCAACACACTGTCAATGACACTGACTCTACTCCAGCCACTTTAATCATGGGAATTGATGGGAAATTATGTAAATATATCACTAGCCACTTTAAACAATGCTACCTTATATAATGTTACTTACCCTACATTGTTCATCTCATATGCATACGTTGATACTGTACTCTATATCATCGACTGCATCCTTATGTAATACATGTATCACTAGCCACTTTAACTATGCCACTTGGTTTACATACTTATCTCATATGTATATACTGTACTCGATATCATCTACTGTATCTTGCCTATGCTGCTCTGTACCATCACTCATTCATATATCCTTATGTACATATTCTTTATCCCCTTACACTGTGTATAAGACAGTAGTTTTTTTTGGAATTGTTAGTTAGATTACTTGCTCGTTATTACTGCATTGTCGGAACTAGAAGCACAAGCATTTCGCTACACTCGCATTAACATCTGCTAACCATGTGTATGTGACAAATAAAATTTGATTTGATTTGATTTGATTTGTTGTAATGTTTGTTCTACCTTTTCAGGGGGATACAATTAATTGTAGCCAGCTCTGCAATGCTTGTTTGAAAAAGAGATACTTTGAAAAAAAGTGTCATTTTCAATTAATCAAAAATGAGACATGGTAATCTGCACAAAGGCAAAAAGGTCATTTTAAACAATGCTTTTCTTAGTAATCTGCTTGAGAACCATTTAGGGTTCAAATAAAACTTTTGAATGAGTGAAGCTTTTAGAGAGAGTATGAGTGCTTTTATATTTAGTCTCAATGCACCCAATTCATATTCATTATATAGATAAGCATGTTTTATGTTGTCTGGTTTAGCGTCCCAGATAAAGCAAAATAGTTTTTGCTCATATGATTTGAAAAACGAATCACCAGGAGTAGGCAGCGCCATAAGTGAGTTAACTGAGATATGACTAAGGAGTTAATCAGGGCAATTTTCCCAAAAATAGACAGGTATTTACCTCTCCATGGTTGCAGGATCTTGTCTATTTTTACAAGTTTTCTATTGAAATTCATTGTGGAGAGCTTATTTATATATTTTGTGATATGAATACAGAGTACGTCTACTTCACCATCAGCCTATTTTATAGCTAAACTGCAGGGTAATGTAAAAGTTGAATTTTTTAAAGGATCCAATACGTAATATTGTACACTTATCATAATTCGGTTTTAGTCCAGAGAGTACAGAAAAGTTCTCGATCTTCAATGAGACATTAATAGCTAGCATTTCGATGTCCATAACGAATAGATATGGTGACAGTGGACACTCTTGTTTAACTCCTCTTGACAATTCAAAACTCTGAGAAGTAGCCGTTATTTACTATTTTACACCTGGGGTTGCTATACATTATTTTTGCCCATTTTATAAGAGAATTACCAAAATTGAAAAAAAAATTATGAATAAAATCCAGTCTTACTTCATCAAATGCATTTTCAAAATCCCCTATAAATACCATTCCTGGCTTCTTATGTTTCATGATGTTCTATTATTGTGATGATCGTCTGAAGTTAGAAGACCAAGGTGCAGCGTGGAAAGTGTTCATGATCTTTAATACTCAGAACACCAAACAAAAACAACAAAAGGAATAATGAACGTCACATTCTGCCGGCTTCACAGAGCTAACAAAAAACAAGATCCCACAACATAGGTGCGAAAACAGGCTACCTAAGTATGATTCCCAATCAAAGACAACGATAGACAGCTGCCTCTGATTGGGACCACACTCGGCCAAAACCAAAGAAATACAAAACAAAGAATGCCCATCCCACATCACACCCTGACCTCACCAAATAGAGAAATAAAACATCTAAGGTCAGGGCGTGACAATTATTTCTAGTAGTTGTCGTATATTATCTCCAATGTATCATCCATGTAAAAAACCTGTCTGATCAGTATGAACAATACCTGGTAAAACCCTTTTAATTCTGAGCGTTATGCATTTTGCATCACAACATTGAAGTGTAAGGGGCCTCCAGTTTAGGTAGACTGGGTCTTTATATTTGCCATCCGAGTCTTGTTTTAATAATAGAGAAATCAAACCTTCCTGCTGAATACCTTTTATTTTATCTTTAACTAGGCAAGTCAGTTACGAACAAATTCTTATTTTCAATGATGGCCTAGAAACAGTGGGTTAACTGCCTGTTCAGGGGCAGAACGACAGATTTGAACCTTGTCAGCTCAGGGATTTGAACTTGCAACCTTACAATTACTAGTCCAATGCTCTAACCACTAGGCTACCCTGCTGCCCCACCTGACAGACTACCATTTCTATAGGAGTAGTTATTAAAACAATCTAACATGGAGCTTTTAGTATAAATATATAAATATATATATATAAATATAAATATATATATATATATATATAAATATAAATATAAATATATATATATATATTTATACTAAAAGCTCCATGTTAGATTGTATATATATATATATATATATACATATACCGGTATATCATCAAGCCCTGGGGTTTTTCCAGACTGAAAGGATTTAATAGCCTCAAAACGTTCTTCCTCTGGAATTTGGCCTTCGCACTGATCTTTCTGTACATTTGTTAATTTTCTATTTTTTTAATCGTTTTTGGAAAGAATTCCTTACCATAATCTTCATTCAGCGGGAGAGGATGAGACGGAATAGAGAACATCTGCCTAAAATAATTCGCTTCCTCTTTTAAAATATAATGTGGAAAATCATTCAGGAAGAATTTTGTGCATTTTTCTCCATATTCCATCCAGTTTGCTTTATTTTTGTATTAGATTACATCATTCTTGAATAAGTTCCTGAAGTTATTTTTGTTTTTCCTCAAACTTATTTTGTATCTCTAGTATCGTTTTTATTGCTATCTACCTGTACTATTAGGTCATGGATTTCCCTTGTTAGTCTCTTTAGCCAGAAACTGCTTTTTTATTATTGATGAATATTGAATTGATTGACCTCTGAAGGTATATTTACAGGTATCCCAAACAATAAGGGGATTTGCTGAACCTACATATATTATACTGGAAAAATTCAGTTATAAAATCTTTTGTCTTAGTTAAAAATACGTTGTCCTCCAGTAAACTTTGATTAAATTTCCAATATCCCCGTCCACGTGGAAAATCTATGAGTTAAGTGAATGCCAATTCGGTGATGATCCGATCGCATTCTTTCTCCTATTAAAACTTTTTTAACCTTTGATGGAAGAGAGAAAGAGACAAGAAAGTAGTCAAGACGACTAGCTTGATTAAGTCCACTAGGTCGAGGTTTTTTAGTCTCCAAATATCTACTATTTTTAATGTGTCCATAATATTTGTGATTTCAAATCAAATCAAATCAAATCAAATTTTATTTGTCACATACACATGGTTAGCAGATGTTAATGCGAGTGTAGCGAAATGCTTGTGCTTCTAGTTCCGACAATGCAGTAATAACGAGCAAGTAATCTAACTAACAATTCCAAAAAAAACTACTGTCATACACAGTGTAAGGGGATAAAGAATATGTACATAAGGATATATGAATGAGTGATGGTACAGAGCAGCATAGGCAAGATACAGTAGATGATATCGAGTACAGTATATACATATGAGATAAGTATGTAAACCAAGTGGCATAGTTAAAGTGGCTAGTGATACATGTATTACATAAGGATGCAGTCGATGATATAGAGTACAGTATCAACGTATGCATATGAGATGAACAATGTAGGGTAAGTAACATTATATAAGGTAGCATTGTTTAAAGTGGCTAGTGATATATTTACATCATTTCCCATCGATTCCCATGATTAAAGTGGCTGGAGTAGAGTCAGTGTCATTGACAGTGTGTTGGCAGTAGCCACTCAGTGTTAGTGGTGGCTGTTTAACAGTCTGATGGCCTTGAGATAGAAGCTGTTTTTCAGTCTCTCGGTCCCAGCTTTGATGCACCTGTACTGACCTCGCCTTCTGGATGGCAGCGGGGTGAACAGGCAGTGGCTCGGGTGGTTGATGTCCTTGATGATCTTTATGGCCTTCCTGTAGCATCGGGTGGTGTAGGTGTCCTGGAGGGCAGGTAGTTTGCCCCGGTGATGCGTTGTGCAGACCTCACTACCCTCTGGAGAGCCTTACGGTTGAGGGCGGTGCAGTTGCCATACCAGGCGGTGATACAGCCCGCCAGGATGCTCTCGATTGTGCATCTGTAGAAGTTTGTGAGTGCTTTTGGTGACAAGCCGAATTTCTTCAGCCTCCTGAGGTTGAAGAGGCGCTGCTGCGCCTTCCTCACGATGCTGTCTGTGTGAGTGGACCAATTCAGTTTGTCTGTGATGTGTATGCCGAGGAACTTAAAACTTGCTACCCTCTCCACTACTGTTCCATCGATGTGGATGGGGGTGTTCCCTCTGCTGTTTCCTGAAGTCCACAATCATCTCCTTAGTTTTGTTGACGTTGAGTGTGAGGTTATTTTCCTGACACCACACTCCGAGGGCCCTCACCTCCTCCCTGTAGGCCGTCTCGTCGTTGTTGGTAATCAAGCCTACCACTGTTGTGTCGTCCGCAAACTTGATGATTGAGTTGGAGGCGTGCATGGCCACGCAGTCATGGGTGAACAGGGAGTACAGGAGAGGGCTCAGAACGCACCCTTGTGGGGCCCCAGTGTTGAGGATCAGCGGGGAGGAGATGTTGTTGCCTACCCTCACCAACATCTCCTCCCCGCTGATCCTCAACACTGGGGCCCCACAAGGGTGCGTTCTGAGCCCTCTCCTGTACTCCCTGTTCACCCATGACTTTCCTTAAGGGCACGATGATAAGTTTGTTGAGTGATTACCTTTACGGTCCATTGAGGTACTTAACACTGTGTTATAGTCTCCTACCATAATGATTCGATCATCTGTTGCCTGTAAATTCAATAAATTGTTGTTTTTGAAGAAGTGTGGATCATCCTAATTTGGACCATATAGATTCATGAGCCAAATCTCTTTTTCGTCCACTTTCATATTCAAAAGGATCCACCTTCCTTGCGAATCATTCCTGACTCACATCTCCCTCACTAGCTTTAAGCACCAGCTGTCAGAGCAGCTTACAGATCACTGCACCTGTACATAGCCCATCTGTAAACAGCCCATCTATCTACCTACCTCATCCCCATACTGGTATTTATCTATTTATTTTGCTCCTTTGCACCCCAGTATCTCTACCTGCACATTCATCTTCTGCCAATCTACCATTCCAGTGTTTAATTGCTATATTGTAATTACTTCGCCACCATGGCCTATTTATTTTTCGTTAACTCATCTCATTTGCACTCACTGTATATATACTTTTTGTTTTCTTTTGTTCTGCTGTATTATTGACTGTATGTTTTGTTTATTCCATGTGTAACTCTGTGTTGTTGTATGTGTCGAATTGCTACGCTTTCTTGGCCAGGTCGCAGTTGCAAATGAGAACTTGTTCTCAACTAGCCTACCTGGTTAAATAAAGGTGAAATAAAAAATAAAAAAATAAACATTCAGATCAACATTTTTGTTAATTAATATCATCAAACCCTTTGAGTTCCTTTGTCCATGACAGAAAATTATTTCACCACCCCATTCCTTTTTCCACGCAACAAACAAAGTTCCGACACTCATATACTTCAGAACCTGTGAAAACAAATAACGGTAATACAGTGCCTTGCGAAAGTATTCGGCCCCCTTGAACTTTGCGACCTTTTGCCACATTTCAGGCTTCAAACATAAAGATATAAAACTGTATTTTTTTTGTGAAGAATCAACAACAAGTGGGACACAATCATGAAGTGGAACGACATTTATTGGATATTTCAAACTTTTTTAACAAATCAAAAACTGAAAAATTGGGCGTGCAAAATTTCAGCCCCTTTACTTTCAGTGCAGCAAACTCTCTCCAGAAGTTCAGTGAGGATCTCTGAATGATCCAATGTTGACCTAAATGACTACTGATGATAAATACAATCCACCTGTGTGTAATCAAGTCTCCGTATAAATGCACCTGCACTGTGATATTGCCCCGCCCCCCTTTCGGAAAAGCTGACCACGACTCCATTTTGTTGATCCCTGCCTACAGACAGAAACTAAAACAAGAGGCTCCCACGCTGAGGTCTGTCCAACGCTGGTCCGACCAAGCTGACTCCACACTCCAAGACTGCTTCCATCACGTGGACTGGGAGATGTTTCGTATGGCGTCAGATAACAATATTGACGAATACGCTGATTCGGTGTGAGAGTTCATTAGAACGTGCGTTGAAGATGTTGTTCCCATAGCAACGATTAAAACATTCCCTAACCAGAAACCGTGGATTGATGGCAGCATTCGTGTGAAACTGAAAGCGCGAACCACTGCTTTTAATCAGGGCAAGGTGTCTGGTAACATGACAGAATACAAACAGGGCAGCTATTCCCTCCGCAAGGCTATCAAACAAGCTAAGAGTCAGTACAGAGACAAAGTAGAATCTCAATTCAACGGCTCAGACACAAGAGGCATGTGGCAGGGTCTACAGTCAATCACGGACTACAGGAAGAAATCCAGCCCAGTCACGGACCAGGATGTCTTGCTCCCAGGCAGACTAAATAACTTTTTTGCCCGCTTTGAGGACAATACAGTGCCACTGACACGGCCTGCAACGAAAACATGCGGTCTCTCCTTCACTGCAGCCGAGGTGAGTAAGACATTTAAACGTGTTAACCCTCGCAAGGCTGCAGGCCCAGACGGCATCCCCAGCCGCGCCCTCAGAGTATGCGCAGACCAGCTGGCCGGTGTGTTTACGGACATATTCAATCAATCCCTATACCAGTCTGCTGTTCCCACATGCTTCAAGAGGGCCACCATTGTTCCTGTTCCCAAGAAAGCTAAGGTAACTGAGCTAAACGACTACCGCCCCGTAGCACTCACTTCCGTCATCATGAAGTGCTTTGAGAGACTAGTCAAGGACCATATCACCTCCACCCTACCTGACACCCTAGACCCACTCCAATTTGCTTACCGCCCAAATAGGTCCACAGACGATGCAATCTCAACCACACTGCACACTGCCCTAACCCATCTGAACAAGAGGAATACCTATGTGAGAATGCTGTTCATCGACTACAGCTCGGCATTCAACACCATAGTACCCTCCAAGCTCGTCATCAAGCTCGAGACCCTGGGTCTCGACCCCGCCCTGTGCAACTGGGTACTGGACTTCCTGACGGGCCGCCCCCAGGTGGTGAGGGTAGGCAACAACATCTCCTCCCCGCTGATCCTCAACACTGGGGCCCCACAAGGGTGCGTTCTGAGCCCTCTCCTGTACTCCCTGTTCACCCAGACTGCGTGGCCACGCACGCCTCCAACTCAATCATCAAGTTTGCGGACGACACAACAGTGGTAGGCTTGATTACCAACAACGACGAGACGGCCTACAGGGAGGAGGTGAGGGCCCTCGGAGTGTGGTGTCAGGAAAATAACCTCACACTCAACGTCAACAAAACTAAGGAGATGATTGTGGACTTCAGGAAACAGCAGAGGGAACACCCCCATCCACATCGATGGAACAGTAGTGGAGAGGGTAGCAAGTTTTAAGTTCCTCGGCATACACATCACAGACAAACTGAATTGGTCCACTCACACAGACAGCATCGTGAGGAAGGCGCAGCAGCGCCTCTTCAACCTCAGGAGGCTGAAGAAATTCGTCTTGTCACCAAAAGCACTCACAAACTTCTACAGATGCACAATCGAGAGCATCCTGGCGGGCTGTATCACCGCCTGGTATGGCAACTGCACCGCCCTCAACCGTAAGGCTCTCCAGAGGGTAGTGAGGTCTGCACAACGCATCACCGGGGGCAAACTACCTGCCCTCCAGGACACCTACACCACCCGATGCTACAGGAAGGCCATAAAGATCATCAAGGACATCAACCACCCGAGCCACTGCCTGTTCACCCCGCTGTCATCCAGAAGGCGAGGTCAGTGCAGGTGCATCAAAGCTGGGACCGAGAGACTGAAAAACAGCTTCTATCTCAAGGCCATCAGACTGTTAAACAGCCACCACTAACATTGAGTGGCTACTACCAACACACTGTCAATGACACTGACTCTACTCCAGCCACTTTAATCATGGGAATTGATGGGAAATGATGTAAATATATCACTAGCCACTTTAAACAATGCTACCTTATATAATGTTACTTACCCTACATTATTCATCTCATATGCATACGTAGATACTGTACTCTATATCATCGACTGCATCCTTATGTAATACATGTATCACTAGCCACTTTAACTATGCCACTTGGTTTACATACTCATCTCATATGTATATACTGTACTCGATATCATCTACTGTATCTTGCCTATGCTGCTCTGTACCATCACTCATTCATATATCCTTATGTACATATTCTTTATCCCCTTACACTGTGTATAAGACAGTAGTTTTTTTTTGTTGGAATTGTTAGTTAGATTACTTGTTCGTTATTACTGCATTGTCGGAACTAGAAGCACAAGCATTTCGCTACACTCACATTAACATCTGCTAACCATGTGTATGTGACAAATAAAATTTGATTTGATTTGATAGTCTCAGAGGTCCGTTAAAAGCGCAGAGAGCATCATGAAGAACAAGGAACACACCAGGCAGGTCCGAGATACTGTTGTGAAGAAGTTTAAAGCCGGATTTGGATACAAAAAGATTTCCCAAGCTTTAAACATCCCAAGGAGCAAAAAAACCCAAAGACAAAACAAACAGAAAAGGAAACAGGGATCGGTGATGGCTAGTAGACCGGGCGACTCCGACCTCTGAGCGCCGCCCGAACAGGGAGAGGAGCTGCCTTCGGTAGAATTCGTGACATCGCCTTACAGCACCTTATACCAGATTGAAGTTGCATGCCAAAATTGTTTGTGCAGCTGGCAAATAAAGATGACAAATTCACTTAATAAGTAATTGCTAATGGAAAGGATTGCCAATAATTGAACACCACATTGTGTTCTTGCCTATGGTGTATATTTTCCAGGATATGATTAGTTGCTGTTGCACTGTCACATATTGGCATACAGTAGGCCACGCTAACATGCCCTTTCTTCGAATAGGCAACAAAAAGGCTACATAAAAGGGAGGAAAACATAGACCTAGCCCATTCAAATAGGTAGTAATTGTTATTAAACATTATACCGTCTATTCAAGAAAGCTGGCTGCCGCCAGAGTGGTATAGGGTACACATAAATACTTTACTGGAAAACAGTTAAACAGAAGGTACAAAGTAACACTGGGAAACAACTAGGACTCGAAAACGTACTCAGGAGATGAGCGCACACGGCAAACGAATCAAGCTTCCTCAAAGGGTAAGAGAAACACACCTCTCTTAAAAGGGAATCATAATTAAGTGAAAATGCCAGAGAAGCCGGTGTTTGGAGGATATATTGGCACGGGTGTTAGGCCGAAGTCGAGCCAGAATAACAGCAAAGAACATTTGTTTAAGCTGTTTTCTAGTGACATTTATTTGGATACATCCATAAAAATGAGCTAATGAGGCGCGATTTCGCCTGGCATACAAAATGTGCTCACTCCTCAGGACACTGTTGTTCAGAGGAGCTAGCCAACAACACAGCTAACACAATCACTTCAAACTGAAGCTGGAAAGACTGCAAACTAGCTGCACTTCGTTTCGTTTGAACTTTTTCAATTTACATTTCTTTGTATATATCCATAAAGATGATGCCAGCTGATTCATGATTTCGACTGGCTGAGAAACTCTGCCTGCCTGTCTCGTCCAGACACGTTCATTACTATGGGACAGCTGGAGATCGAATTGGTATATTGAAACAATGTTGCAAATGTCAGAGAGACAGACAGCAAGGTTTATACAAATCGTAGTTGAAAACAGAATGTTAGTCTAAAAGAAAATGTGAGATAATGTCTAGATGCTTTTTATAGTGGAGATCACGTTTATGAAGTGCCTGGCTGGACTGATGAGACAGTGGATTGCGCAGTCAGATGGAACAGAGTAAGTAGGCATTTTAACGTCATATATTTAGCCGGTGGTAATTAGTATTATAAACTGGGTGGTTCGTGCACTGAATGCTGATTGGCTGACAGTCATGGTACTGTATATCAGACAGTATATCATGGGTATGACAAAACATGTAATTTTACTGCTCTAATTACGTTGGTAACCAGTTTATAATAGCAATAAGGCACCTCTGAGGTTTGTGGTATATGGCCAATATACCATGGCTTCAGGCTGTATCCAGTCACCCCACATTGCGTCATGCATAAGAACAGCCCTTAGCCACGGTATGTTGGCCATATACCACACCTTCTCGTGCCTTATTGCTTAAATAGAAAACACCTGTCATAATAGTCTCTAAAACAGTCTCTGCCGCCCTCTAGTGACAGGTGAAAGAGGACAGGTCTCTGCCGCCCTCTGGTGACAGGTGGAACCATGACAGTCTAAACCAGGCACATGCACAGATAGGGCTCTATGGCTGGCTGCATTTACACAGGCAGCCCAATTCAGATGTTTTTTTTCTCCGTTAATTGGTATTTTGACCAATTACATCCGATGTTTTCACGGGGTTGATCAGATTGGTCAAAACACCATGCAATTTGTGAAAAAAATATATATTATTGGGCTTCTTGTCTAAATGCAGTCTACCTGTGCAGAGCATATGCCCCTTTGCCCTTCCAGACTCCAAAGTGCTATATTACTGCTGTTTGTCTCTCTTGAGCCACCGTAACTGCATCGCTTTAACACTTCATCAAAATAGTATGAATTAATCGAAGATAAATCATATACAGTATATCATTTTACGGGTTTTTTTCTGAGGAGGTCTTAGTTGCGCAATTTTACATCTAACCAAGATGTTTGGTGCAGTATTTCTCAAGTGACAAAATGTGCATGAAAACTAGTCGTCTCTCGTTGAATGACAAACTTTGTTGAAGACTCCTTCCCCTAATTCCCACTTCTACTAGGAGTAGTACTGCTAACCAATCTCTTATGAAGAGGCGGTAGACTCAAGAAAACTTGCCTCAAGAAAAACAGACGGGTGCAACTTTGCTTAACTGAGCTCAGTAAGTGTACTGTATCTTTTGTGTTTTAAAGATTTTCTCGCTTGTATGAAAAGTTAGTTCCAAAGGTTTCCAAAACTGTATCGCAAGTGAAGTGTATTTAAGTTTAGACAGCGCGTCGAGATTCAACAGAGCGTCGGGATTGTAGTTCACGAGAGAGCCAGCTGTAATCAGTAACATCAACTGAGAACCCAAGGGGAGGCGGCTGTAAACTGGGTATACCCCACTTGGGTTTTTGAGAGCTACCATAGACCTAAATGAAGGCAGGTGCGTTTATTATATACAGTATGAAGTACTCCAGGTTTTTACCTATATAAAAACCATATTCATCAATATGGGAGAACAAATTATGACATAACCACAACACCAAAGCTAAACCCTATCAAACCAGAGGTTCATAAAGTGTTATCCCAATTCTATCCACACACAACATACCTGTGACTTGTAATGAATGGTATGATACAGTGTTCTGCCTGTGCGTTGTACTTTTCCATGGTAGCTATTATTAAAAACTGGGTGGTAAATGGAGAAAGACAATGATAATCTGATGCCATCAGTCATCTCTAACTTTGCTGAATGAAACAAATGCTTTCCTTGTGTGTCATACACTCCTACAGGCATTTGACAGACCCTGCATTGCGTCAAAGCTACTGGTTCCATACACATTCCCTGCTATTGTAGCTTTAAGGCAGGTCAGGGGGGGAGGGTGTGTTGTGCCTGCTGATGACAGAGGATAAAACTATTTGTGTCCTCTTGTTTTAAGAACACACAGGGATCACCCCAGTCCACCTGTTCTATATGATTAGTCATGGTGACTGACAAGTTTGTTTAGTAAAAATATATTGTCACGGGATTGGAGAAAAGCCATGGTAAAGTAGCACCAAAACAATGAATGATGGAGATACAATAGGCTACTCATGTCACAATTATGATAAGATTCAGAATCTCAGACAGACAGGCGGGAGCTTAATGTGAGGGTGTAGTATTTGTTTAATTGTGGCGAATAAGCAAATAGATTATATTCATGTTGTAACCTATATTCAGTTTTTCAGAAAAAAATCTATTAAATCCAACCTCAGTAGATGGAATAATGTCCCAGTTGCTTTAACCAACAGAATATCTGTTATATTGCCACGGCTGAATATCTGTAGTTCAATGTTTCCCATGGCCCCTCCTTCTGCCTATTGGGATAAAATTCATAGTGTGGTTTCAAAATGTATATGATAAGGTAAACGATCCCGGATAAAAAAAAAAAATGAACACATTTACAAAGAGGGAAAGACGTAGGTGGACTATCCGTACCAAACTTTAAATTGTATTTCCAGCCACTAGCATTTTGCCCCATCCTAAATTGGTTTAGACATAATTATTCTTCCCCCTGGCTGAGTATAAAGAGAAATATGGTGCCTCCTATTGCCCCTGGAGAGGTGGTCTTCACTGATATATCGCTTAAACAATGTAAACTATTCTTTGGTCCTGTGATTGGTCACACAATTTCTATTTGGCACAACATTGGAAAAACAATGTAACTGGGAATCAAAATGGCATGCCCATACTCTAATATTTCCCGGTAATGTCGTGCGATCTGGAGGGTGGCCTTTTGCATGCACCCAATGTGGTTTGAGAACGTTCCAAGATTTTAAAGATACATACACTTTACTAGGACTCTCCTTATTTCTATATTTGCAACTTAGGTCAGCTATGCTGGCCTATGGAGTCCCTTGGGGAAACACAACTACCAAACCATCCAATGATGGGATTTATAAATAAATTATCTGGGCTCCTGAATGGACTGATCTCTATAATATATAAACTACTTTTGGAAAGCTCATTCTGAGTTAGCTATTAAAGTATGGTCCACATATCTAATTGAATCTGAACAACCCCTTAACTGGAACAGAATTTTGAAAAATATGTCCTTGGCATCCCATAATCCCAACCATCAACTTGTACATTTTAAGTTTGTTCACCGACTGTATTTAATGCAAAGGAAACCATGTACAATAAAATTGGCCACAACTCCCAACTGTGTGTGTCCCCTAAATCAGATAGGCATATTCCTTCATATGATGTGGGAGTGCAGCAAAATATTTCCGGGGCAAAGTTACAAAATTAATTAAGAAATGTACAGTTGAAGTCGGAAGTTTACATACACCTTAGGTAAATTGTCACGACTCCTACCGAAGGTGGCTCCCCTTCCTGTTCGGGTGGTGCTCGGCGGTCGTCGTCACCGGCCTACTAGCTGCCACTGATCCTTTTTCCCCTTTCTGTTTATTGGTTTCACCTGTTTGTGTTTTAGGCTGATTAGTCAGACTTTATTTACCAGTAGGCCCGCCTGCTCTTTGTGCGGGATTGTTTTGTGTAACTTGTGTGCACGTCTGTGGGTTACATGTTACATTTTGTGGGTTTTGCTGGACAGTTTAAGTCCCCGTGTTTGGGGCATTTGTTTTGTTGTGCGCCCTGTGTTTTTCGTGGGGTTGGCTTATGTTCGCCGTTTTGTACATTAAATATAGCACTACCCTGAACTCTCTGATTCCTGCGCCTGACTTCTCACCCGCTACACCCAGTACGTTACACAAATACATTTAAACTCAGTTTCTCACACTTCCTGACATTTAATCCTAGTAAACATTCCCTGTTTTAGGTCAGTTAGGATCACCACTTTATTTTAAGAATGTGAAATGTCAGAATAATAGTAGAGAGAAATTTATTTCAGCTTTTATTTCTTTCATCACATTCACAGTGGTTCAGAAGTTTACATACGCTCAGTTAGTATTTGGTAGCGTTGCATTTAAATTGTTTAACTTGGGTCAAATGTTTCAGGTAGCCTTCCACAAGCTTCCCACAATAAGTTGGGTGAATTTTGGCCCATTCCTCCTGACAGAGCTGGTATAACTGAGTCAGGTTTGTAGGCCTCCTTGCTCACACACGCTTTTTCAGTTCTGCCCACACATTTTCTGTAGGATTGAGGTCAGGGCTTTATGTTGGCCACTCCAATACCTTGACTTTGTTTTCCTTAAGCCATTTTGCCACAACTTTGGAAGTTTGCTTGGGGTCATTGTCCATTTGGAAGACCCATTTGTGACCAAGCTTTAACTTCCTGATTGTTGTCTTGAGTTATTGCTTCAATATATCCCCAACATTTTCCAGCCTGATGATGCCATCTATTTAGTGAAGCACACCAGTCCCTCCTGCAGCAAAGCACCCCCACAACATGATCTTTTTCCTCCAAAATAACAATGGTCATTATGGCCAAACAGTTCTATTTTTGTTTCATCAGAGCAGAGGACATTTCTCCAAAAAGTACGATCTTTGTCCCCATGTGCAGTTGCAAACCGTAGTCTATCTTTTTTATGGCAGTTTTGGAGCAGTGGTTTCTTCCTTGCTGAGCGGACTTTCAGGTTATGTAGATATAGGACTCATTTTACTGTGGATATATATACTTTTGTACCCGTTTCTTCCAGCATCTTCACAAGGTCCTTTGCTGTTGTTCTGTGATTGATTTGCACTTTTCACACCAAAGTACATTCACCTCCAGGAGACAGAACGCGTCTCCTTCCTGAGCGGTATGACGGCTGTGTGGTCCCATGGTGTTTATACTTATTATTGTAAGTACTATTGTTTGTACAGATGAATGTGGTACCTTCAGGCGTTTGGAAATTGCTCCCAAGGATGAACCAGACTTGTGGAGCTCTACACTTTTTTTTCTGAGGTCTTGACTGATTTATTTTGATTTCCCCTTGATGTCAAGCAAAGAGGCACTGAGTTTGAAGGTAGGCCTTGAAATACATCCACAGATACACCTCCAATTGACTCAAATAATGTCAATTAGACTATCAGAATCTTCTACAGCCATGACATCATTTTCTGGAATTTTCCAAGCTGTTTAAAGGCACAGTCAACTTAGTGTATGTACATTTCTGAACCACCGGAGTTGTGATACAGTGAATTATAAGTGAAATAATCTGTCTGTAAACAATTGTTGGAAAAATGACTTGTGTCATGCACAAAGTAGATGTCCTAACCGACTTGCCAAAACCATAGTTTTGTTGACAAGAAATTTGTGGAGTGGTTGAAAAACTAGTTTTAATGACTCCAACATAAGTACCCCCCCTTGAAAAGAGACTATAAAGTAAAAAGCTGCTCACAAAAAAGGAGGAAAAAAAGAACTGATCATTGTCATCCTCAATTTCAACCACACACAATATCTTCAGTATTTGTTTGATCCAGTAGAGGGAGTGAAGCTACATGGTTTATTTTCCTGGTCTTTATTTTGTAGACTATTTGATCATGGAAAGTATCCTCCTTAACTTGAGTAGCTGAATACCATTATAAATGCATAATGAACAGACAAATAAAAAAATATGTGATGTGTTTAAGTGATAATAACACCTCTGAAGCAAACAATTATTTATACTAATAATCAAAACTACCCTGTGTCTTGGGTTTAGCACAACAAGAACATAGGAAGGCTATTCGCTCACATGGGGATGATGTCATACGTTGTCAATTTGCAGTTTGAAGTGTACTATCACTTTGCATAGAGGGCAGAGTTTTTACACAGAAATTGCCCATAGACTCTTCCAGTCAGTGGGAACATGTAGCCAGTATTGACAATGATTGACAAAGCCCATGACAATGATGCTATGAGACACAGTGAATAACAAACACAAAACACAAAAATTGGCATATTCACATGGATGAAATATTTTGTTGTTGTTTCCACAGCAGGATACATAGCCTGCCAGATATGTATCCCAGTGTAATTGGGATACTGACATGGATGAAAAAATGTCAGTAATCCTTGTCTTTTCATCTCAATGCAGAGGCTAGAAATCAACACATCTGAAGAAATATAAATGAAAATGAAAGATGCCATCTCTTCTAGAAAGAGCCCAGATGTTACATCATCCCGACAACCCTCAGGTAGGTAGCTGCATATTTTGATGGACTGGATTCATCATCTGTCCCCTCCTATTCTCAATATGGGTAATGCTTCTTAGGTAATCACATATTTATTGTGACATTTTGAGAACAATACACAGGGCCATTGCAGTGATGTATGTCCTTGCATTGGCAACATTTGACAATTTGGAAAAGATTTGTGAAAAGATTGCCTTGGCTTTCAGGACTTTATATGCCTCCTTTCCACAGCCAATTCTAAAGCCCATGTGAATGGATGGTTGGGTGGGTAGTTAGAGAGAGAGAGGTGGATGGATGCCTGCATATTTATGACTCGATGCATGCATAGTTAAATGTATAGTTAGGACTCGATTTTATCAATATGTACCAGAGAGAGTGTTTCTATAAATACATTTTCACATGACCCGTGTCAATTTTTCACTTGTTCTAATGTATTTTATTTTAATTTAATTCATTCAGGGGAGCCCATTGACATCAGGGTCTCATTTACAATGGTTCCCTGAGGACACCAATACAACAAATTGGGAGGGTCACTAAAACTGAATTAGGATTTGCCTAGGTCGGTACATACTAGTGGAACCTTAAGAGTTAACCATCCCTGTGAAAGTGTTTGCTGTCTGATATTTAGACATTTTAACAGTGAAGTGAGGTAGGTCGAAAGCGTGTGTGGTAGAGCTTTGTAATCAAAAAGGGAGTAATGAAGTGATCTACGGGACTTTAATGAGGACCAGCCAACCTTTTGATTTGCCTCATGCAGCACGACACATCTCCCTGACTAAGGCCCTTCTCCCCTGATTGGTCAGTTTGGCAAAATGTGGGGGGAAAAATCAAGGGGTCTGAATACTTTTCCGAATACACTGTATATACATAGTAAAGAGGACGGGTCCCAAAATTGACCCCTGCAGAACACCTTTAGTAACATCGAGGTAACTTGACTTGAAATCATCATCAAAAAGCACACATTGCGTCCTGTCTGACATATATTCCCCAAACCACTTCCAAGATGCCTGGTCGAGCCCCATTTGAATGAGTAGGGGATGGTTGACAGTATTAAAGGCCTTGGATAGGTCTATAAATATTGCAGCACAGTGATTCCTATGATCTAAGCAATTTAATGTATCATTTAAGACAAACGTAGCTGCTGAAACGGTGCTATGTCCAGGTCTAAAACCAGACTGGTACACATTAAGAATATCATTTGAAGTTAAACTAGTTCTTAGATGAGTGTTTGCCAGGGATTCTAATATTTTTGCAAGGCAAGATAGTTTAGAAATTGGGTGGTCTTGATCTAGGTGAGAAAGATCTCCACTTTGTGAAGGGGGAGGACATGCGCCGCCTTCCAGATCTTCGGGATAGCACCAGAAGCAATTGTTAAATAAAAATGTGGGTCAAAGGTTTTTACAATAGGGGGACAGAAAGCTGCAGTAGAAAGGGATCAAGCGACTCCGTTCCTGTGGATGTTTTTTAATACGTCATTGACATAAAAATGGTTCAAATTTACTAAAGAGTGTCATTCTCTGCTATCTGTCTAGCAGTGAATAAGAAAAGGGTTAACCCTAGGAAAAGGGTTATTAAACAATCACAAATGTCATTTTTGTCTGTTATGGGACCAGAGGTTGTCATAACCTGCTGGGGCAATGAAGGGGTGTCATTTTTTTCATAGATTTGACCACTTTCCAGAAATGAGCTAGATTTCCACCACTCTCAGCTACACAATTCAAGAAGTAAGTTGACTTTGCTTTTCTATCCAGAGGAAGACATCTATCTAATAATAGCACCGGAGGGTATGACTAATTGTGCTATTCTGTGTGTATTTTTGTGCTGTTTGTAACTTTTGTTGTACATAATGTATCTGCCACCGTCTCTGTTCTCCGGTAGGCTGTCGTTGTAAATAAGAATTTGTTCTTAACTGACTTGCCTAGTTAAATAATAATAATAATAATTATGACTGAAAATAGCTTTTTTTTATGAATCGGAGGCGAAAGATTTACGGATCCTCCTGGACCAGGCCCAAATCCCTGTTATTCACATGAAGAGGAGACGCCGATACAGGGGGCGCAGATCCTGGTGCTTGGTGAGAATTTGTCAGCGAGTGGATAATCCGCCTTTACCATCCATCCTACTGGCAAATTTGCAATCACTTGAGAATAAACTGGATGAGCTCCGTTCGGGACTATCCTACCAACGGGGCCTTAAAAACTGTAATATCTTATGATTCACCGACATGGATAAAATACAGTTGGCTGGCTTTTCTGTGCATTGGCAAGAACATCAACCTCTGGTAAGACAAAGGGTTGCATCAGATGCATGCTTAGTCCCCTCCTATACTCCCTGTTCACCCAAGATGGCCACGCACGACTCCAACACCATCATTAAGTTTGCCGATGACACAACAGTGGTAGGTAGGCCTGATCACCGACAACAATGAGACAGCATACAGGGAGGAGGTCAGAGACCTGGCAGTGTGGTGCCAGGACAACAACATCTCCCTCAACATGAGCAAGACAAAAGAGCTGATCGTGGACTACAGGAAAAGGAGGGCCGAGCACACCCCCTTTCACATTGATGGGACTGTAGTGGAGCAGGTCAAGAGCATTCTGACTGGTTGCATCACCGCTTGGAATGGCAACTGCTCTGCATCCAATTGCAAGATGCTGCAGAGGGTAGTGCGTATGGTCCAGTACATCACTGGGGCCAAGCTTCCTGCCATCCAGGACCTCTATACCAGGCGGTGTCAGAGGAAGGCCCTTAAAAGGTGTTGAAGGCTCCAGCCACCCTAGTCATAGACTGTTCTCTCTGCTACCGCACCGCAAGCAGTACCAGAGCACCAAGTCTAGGTCCAAAAGGATCATTAATAGCTTCTACCACCAAGCCATAAGACTGCTAAACAGTACCCAGACTATTTGCATTGACCCCCTTTTTTATGCTGCTGCTACTCGCTGTTTATTATCAATGCATACAGCTTATCAATAAATAACTCTACCCACATTTACATATTACCTCAATTACACCGACTAACCTGTACCCCCTCACATTGACTGCGTACCGGTATCCCCTGTATATAGCCTCATTATTTTATTGTTCATTTTTTTTCATTTTTTTTTTTTTAGTTTTGTATTTTTTTAATAAACAAATTCTTACTTGAATTTTTTTTTTTGCATTGTTGGTTAATTTCTATTCTGGGCTGGAATAATACAATATGGACTTTCTCTTGCATTTCAAAGATGATGGTACAAGAAAATACCAAAACAATTGTTGAAAAAAAATGTGTATGATCTTTTACCAGATCTAATAACCTACATTCCTTTCACAGTTCCACAAACTTCAAAGTGTTTTCTTTCAAATGGTACCAAGAATATGCATATCCTTGCTTCAGGGCCTGACCACAGGCAGTTAGATTTGGGTATGTCATTTTAGGTGAAAATTGAAAAAAAGGGGCCAATCCTTAAGAGGTTTTAAGGGTTTGGAAGTAAGCATGTCACGTAAGTTCTACAGCTGTTGTTTTCCGCGACAAATAGAATTTGATTTGATTTCTCAAATGTCTGAAGGACTGCCAATCAGAGGTAGAATCAGTCAATCTAGCCTTAGCCTCAACTGTGATTATTTTCATGAAATCTTTCAGACAAATCATGCGTGAAGCATCGGTTAGATCTGTCCTTTACCCTTAATCTCTTATATGGGTCATGCTTAACTGCAATAGAGTTAAACAGAGCGGTAAAACATTTAGCCTGATCCGAATCAGAGCTAGAGGACACACCCTCCCAATCATACAACCCCAAGTAATACAGAAAATGTTGCTCATTGAAAGTTTTAAAATGTCTCTTTGATGATCAGTTGATCTGATACTGGCATCAACCAATTCAGGTTAACCCCCAATATTAGTAATTCAGATTTTGCAAGTCAGACAATTTGCAAAGAGCAAATGGGATGACCGAGGGAGGGCCATCCCACTAAAGTTAGTTGGGCATTATTACCTGTCACTCCCTGATCTGTTTCACCTGTCCTTGTGCTTATCTTCACCCCCCCTCCAGGTGTCGCCCATCTTCCCCATTATCCCCTGGGTACTTATACCTGTGTTCTCTGTTTGTCTGTTGCCAGTTAGTCTTGTTTGTCAAGTCAAACAGTGTTTTGTGTCTCAGCTCCTGCTTTTCCCCAGTCTCCCTTTTTCTTGCCCTCCTGGATTTGACCCTTGCCTATCCTGTCTCTGATCCCTTCCGCCTGATCACTCTGCCTGACCCTGACCCTGAGCTTGCCTGTCGTCCTGTACCTTTCCCCCACTACTCTGGTTATTGTCCCCTGCCTGCCTTGAACTGTCTATCGCCTGCCCTGTTGCTGTAATAAACATTGTCACTCCAACACAGTCTGCATCTGGGTCTTACCTTCAAACCTGATAATTACCAAGCCTTACATTTAGGACAAGACATTCATATTGTTTGAGGACAGTGGTGGTAATGCATACAGCAAATCACACAGTAGTTGTTCTTTATTAATATGGTGACACTCCCACCCCTGCCAGCTCTGTCAGATCTATAAACATTAGAACCATTCAGACACATCAGAGTATGGAACATACTTTTTTAACTAAGTCTCAGTAATTATCAAAATGCCTGCATTAGTTTGAGAAGCCAGAATTACAATAAGATCCATTTATGAAATCAAACTTCTGATATTTACATGAATCAGTCCAAGGCCACAACTTCGGGATTTCAGATTGGACATAGTCTCGAATGCAAATATGCTATGATCAGTAGGTAACCCTCTATATATCAGTGGTTCCCAGACTTTTTATAGCCCTGTACCCCTTCAAACATTCAACCTCCAGCTGTGTTCCCCCTGTAGCACCAGGGTCAGCGCACTCTCAAATGTTGTTTTATACCATCATTGTAAGCCTGTCACACACACACTATATGATACATGTATAAGAATGATTGAGTTTTTGTCACAACCCGGCTCGCAAGAGTCTCAGTCTTAAATAATTTCCCACACTAGGTGTAGCAGGTAAAGTGGAGTCAGGCGCAGGACACAGAGATGAGTAATGCACGTAACTTTACTCAAAACAACAAATATTCCAATAAGGAAAATAATCAAGCTCACAAATACAGACAAACTTACAATGAACAAACACGAACAAAACCATGGGGGAACCAGAGGGTTAAATAAGGAACATATAATTATGGGAATGGAAACCGGGTGAGTACAATGAAGACAAAAAAAAATGGAAAATGAAAAGTGGATTGGTGGCTGCTAGAAAACCGGTGACGTTGACCGCCGAACACCGCCCGAACAAGGAGAGGGACCAACTTTGGTAGAAGTCGTGACAGTACCCACCCCTTGACGTGCGGCTCCAGCTGCGCCCCGACACCGGCCTCGGGGAAGACCCGGAGGACGAGGCGCAGGGCGATCCGGGTGGAGACAGTGAAACTCCCGCAGCAACGAAGGGTCCAGGATGTCCTCCACCGGCACCCAGCATCTCTCCTCTGGACTGTACCCCTCCCACTCCATGAGGTACTGAAGGCCTCTCGCCCGAAGCCTTGAGTCCATGACGGTTCTAACAGCATACGCCGGGGCCCCCTCGATGTCCAGAGGGGGCAGAGAAATCTCCTGCACCTCAGATTCCTGGAGTGGACCAGCCACCAACGGACTGAGGAGAGACACATGGAACGAGGGGTTAATATGGTAATCAGGGAGAAGCTGAAGCTGATTACCATATTTGGTGAAGAAGCGCGCCCCATACATTGACTCGGTCACACGGGCTGTGAGAGGCAGCGGGTAGCTGTACCTCACAGTGATCTGATTGATACCTCGATAGTCAATACACGGGCGCAGACCTCTATCCTTCTTCACAAAAAAGAAACTTGAGGAGGCAGGTGAAGTGGAAGGCCCAATGTATCCTGCCCCAGATATTCGGAGACATATGTTTCCATAGCCACCGTCTCCTCCTGTGACAGAGGATACACGTGACTCCTGGGAAGTGCTGTGTCTACCAGGAGATTTATTGCACAATGACCCTGTTGATGGGGTGATAGTTGAGTCGCCTTCTTCTTACAGAAGGTGAGAGTCAAATCGGCATATTCTGAGGGGATGTGCACAGTGGAGACCTGGTTTGGACTTTCCACCGTAGTCGCACCGATGGAAACACCTACACACCTCCCTGAGCACTTTCGTGACCATCCCTTGAGAGCCCTCTGTTGCCATGAAATAGTGGGGTCATGATAGGCCAACCAGGGTAGGCCCAGCACCACGGGAAACGCAGAGAATCAATAAGGAAGAGACTAATTCTCTCCTCATGACCCTCCTGTGTAACCATGCATAGTGGAGCGGTGGCCACCCTAATCAGCCCTGACCCTAATGGTCGACTATCTAAGGCGTGTACAGGGAAGGGCATATCAACAGAAACAATGGGGATCCCTAAACTATGTGCAAATGAACCGTCAATAAAGTTCCCAGCTGCACCTGAATCTACTAGCGCCTTATGCTGGGAATGCAGGGAAAACTCTGTATTTAGTTTCCATGCTAGTGAGGGCCGAGAATCCTCTCTCACATAGGTACGTGGTTGCAAAGGGCATCAGTGTCTTAACAGCGCGATTTGCCAAGACAGAATACTCTGAGCGCAGCCCAATCCAGAAATCTGGCAGTGGCTTCTGATTAAATTAAAATTTCACAGAACCGCTTGTTGCAATTTCGATGAGGCTCTCATGTTCAGATATCGGTAAGTGGACTGGAGGCAGGGCATGAAAGGGATAACGAATCCAGTTGTTTGTGTCATCTGTTTCGGGAAAGTACCTGTGTAATTGCGCACCCAACTCACATAGGTGCCTCGCTATATCACATTTGACATTGTCTGTAAGCTTGAGTTAATTTGCACACAAAAAAACATACAATGATGGAAAGACCTGTGTGTTGTCCTTGTTAATGCAAACAGAGAAGAGCTCCAATTTCTTAATTATAGCCTCAATTTTGTCCCGCACATTGAATACAGTTGTGGAGAGTCCCTTGTAATCCTCGATTCAGATCATTCAGGGGAGAAAAAACATCACCATTCGTGTGAGAAACTCATCATCATGCAAGCGGTCAGACTGATGGTCAGTAAAGAAAACTTTAAGCTCGTCTCTCAATTTTAAAAAACGTGTCAATACTTTGCCCCTAACCAGTACACTTCTGTATGTTCGCTGCCCATATCATTGCATAGAGCAGAAAATACACAAGAGTTCAGGGGCCTTGCTTTAACAAAGTTAACCATTTTCACTGTAGTGTCCAAAACGTCATTTAAGCTGTCAGGAATTCCCTTGGCAGCAAGAGCCTCTCGGTGGATGCTGCAGTGTACCCAAGTGGCGTCGGGAGCAACTGCTTGCACCCACTCCACTATGTCTCCCTGTTATGGTATTTGCGCCATCAGTACATCAGTACCAACAAGAGCAGCTGCTACGTTTGGCTGCATACAGGCCATTAGTGGAATTGCCGCGAGAGAGTAACAGTTAATATGATTTGGATGTTAATTATTTGACGAGGCTACCTGTATTTGACAGTGTGTTGTTATTTCGCTGAACACTAGATGGTTTAATTTAATTTTTGGCAGTGGAACAAGGCTACACAGGTGATAAAATATTAATGGACTGTTTGAAAATGTGAAGAAAAAAATGTTTAAAATATATATATTTAAAAAAGAAAATGGGAATCGCGTTTTTATTTGGCGTACCCCCAGTTTGGGAATACCTGCTCTATATGAAATAATCATGGGATTTGCTTAAAATGACCCACAAAAGACATCATGCACATCACAGGAGGTTGGTGACACCTTCATTTGGGAGGAGGGGCTCAATGTAATGGCTGGAGCTGAATAAGTGAAGTGGTATCAAATACATCCAACACATGGTCTGCATGTGATTGATGCCATTCCATTCGCTCCGTTCCAGCCTTTATTATGAGCTGTCCTCCCCTTAGCAGCCTCCTGTGATGCAAATATCTCCCTTCAAAACTTCAAAGCTGTTCCCCCCTGAGCAAATCACACCTGTCAATGGGTCATGGTTGTGGTGCATAAATGTGGTGCATAAATGTCTTGGTCTTATGCGCTTGACAGATGCAGTGTCAAAGTAGTGTTGGGATCAGTGAAAATGTGTGGGATTCCTCTCATTTACAAGAGGGAGAAACCAGATTTTTGCAACTTTGAGTGTGTCTATTTCAGAGCATCTATTATTTAACACAATCTTTGGGGGGTGACATATTGTGTTTTATTTGGTATGTTTGGGAAATAAAGCATGTGATTGTCATGATCTGTGACATACAGTGTGTGTGTGCACGTGAGTGTGGTGTGTGTGTGTGTTCTCCATATTATTTATATTTTCTCATGTATAACTACATGTAAGTCACTCATCCACGGCTGTCAGTTCCTTGCCATGCGTGGGCGATGCCCACCATCTCCAGAGGAATGCACGAACGTTGGTGTTAATGACAAGTGTCTCTAAAGTGTATCCGACAAACCAGTTTCAAAAAGCAAACAAGCCTGCGGGCGGCCAGTACATACGTCCCTTAATCACGGCTCAAGAATGCATGTACGTTAGGAGAACAAGAGGAAAGCTTTATTACTGTCTACATGTCACTCTTTCAGGAAGGCTGGTTAGTTTCTTTTTGAGCAATGAGGTGATACTCCTTTCTGCGGAGAATGTTGTGTCATTATGAGGTTAGGTCATGGCAGAGCAGAGCAGGCATTTTCTTCAGTCCTCTCTACCTGCCCAGGCTCGTCTCCCTGCACGTTTGGGAACATGGAGGCTTTGATTTATAAAGGTGACGGCGACAGTGACAATGTTAGGAGGAAGTTCAGAAACGTTGGATGAGTGATTTGGGTGGGATTTGATGCATACCTATGACTTGAGTGTGACTTTATTGAATGAATCATTATTTTGGTTTTTTGGGCATGCACCTATCGGGAACATTGGTTTCGGTGGTATGTGCCACTGACTCTTTGAAATGTGTTATTATTATTAGACCGCTCAAGTAATTAAATTGGGATTTTTGTGTCTCATAACTTTTACTGGTTGAGGAGTCAAAAGTCCCATTGAGTGGACGTTACACAAGCATTTAGGACAGTTGCTGCTCACTATCGAACTAGCGTATTTTCCTTGATGTCTTGAATGTAGAATTCATTATTACATTCCTTCTACTCCTCAATAGCTACTATGTCAGTCCAGTACAGTCTATTATAAGTAAGAACGTGCAACCTCAATGCCCCCATATCACTGGCCCTACAATAGAGTACACTACCTATCAAATGCCAGGCCTGCCTCATAATAAAACCCAATTGTCTTGACCGTATTGAGTTACCAAACAAACCCACACAAAACACATATTTCTAAAGGCAGCACAATTCCAGCACCCTGCCACATAGAACATGATATGGATCATTAGTCCCCTAAACTGTAACCATTACGACTTTGACAAAACCACTCAAATTCCTGCTGTTGCACTTAGTTAACCTGTCAGGTCCATAAGCCCCACAATGTATTGTTCTGGCGTAGCGATAGTGAGCTCATGCAGCCATACCTGCTCATTAGGAACAGAGGGGTCAACGGGCTGGAGATTCTTAATGGCATAAGTACTATAATTAGGCTGAGTACAAATGTGAGATTTTGGGGTTTAATTAAGGGATGTGTCTTGCTTCTTCTGTGTGCGTGCGTTCTCATGCGTTTGCATGTGTTTGTGCGCGTGTGTGTGTCTGTCCAAATGTCTGTCACAGTAGCAACGGCACGGTGTTGCCATAACTGTACCACTGTAACACTATGACAGTGTTTTGAGGGCCCTGATCCGAAACAATGCACAGATCAAGGATAGGGTTCTCTCTGGGTTCAAGCCATGACAAGAGAAGAGAAACTCGTCGTCTTACCTTTTGACCTTAGCGTAGATGTTAAACACCTGTATGTGGTTCTGGCAGCATCCTCTAAGACATGTTTGGAGTGGAGGTGTTCATACATTGTGGATTGTGTTTAGCCTATCCGTGCATTAATCCTCATCTGAAAACTCCTATTTTGCCATTTCTTCATAACACTTTCATAATGGGGCAGAAGATCATTTGTATCAGGGTTTGTGTGTGTAGAGTGTTACTTAGTGCTTGATTTAGTATGGCTGTTTGAATGTATATACCAAAGTGAGCGAGTGACTGTATATTTAAGTGTAGGTGTTAGGGAGCGGCATTCGGTGGTGTGTGTGTGTGTGTGTGTGTGTGCACGTGCGGATGCCGCCTGCAGGCTTGTTGCCTGCTGCCGGTATGGCTGTATAAACTTTGTCAGGATCGGCCAGTGACACTTTATCCTGTCAATCTGTACTTGTTTCGGGGACTGAAGACACTGCTTCTGGACAGAACCTGAGAAGAAAGAGAAGAGCGGAGTGAACAAAAGACTGTAAAAAAAAAGAAGAAGAAAAAAAGTGTGTTTTGTTTGCTTGTTCCTTCATATTTTCAGCATACAATCCCTGCCTTTTGTTAGTTTTAGATTCAGGTTTAACATGTTGCAGAGCAAAGGACAAGTGAACACCCCTCTTCCTTCCTCTCCTCCAAGTCTCCCCCACCCTGTCGTCCTCCTCCCATCTCCTCCAAACTTTCATTCAGCCTCCATCTTGATTTGTGGTGTTTTACATAATGACAGGACTCATTTGTCTTGAAGGCAGTAGTCCTTCGCTCCCCTCTCTTTTTTTTCTCTCTCTCCATCCCTCTCCCTTCCTGACAGGTGCATTCATTCAGGAGGTACTTGAATCACACAATAGCAGGTGCATGCCTGATGTCACCCTATGCCAGCTGGTGTTGGCTGCTCCACTCAGGTTACCTACATGCGCCTCACATTATTTACCACACATAAAAACAATTTATATTAATTCAGTTGTCAAATTCTTACATGTCAGAGTTTTTACATGACATAAAATGTGTACCTCTGGTACGAATAGCGATCCCCAAAAATATTTTCTTACCCCGAAGACACTTCAACAGAAAACGAAGCCTGTTTGTTTGTCCTGTAAAGAAATGCAGACACAGCGTGCTCCTTTTTCATTACTCTTTCCGGGACAGTCACCTGTTGAAATGTCCTGGTGTAAAAAATAAAAAGCTTTTTGAGATTTTAAAGTCCCTGAGTTGAACATCTGATTCCCTTTTTGTTCAAGCTGAGCTGAGGTGCATGCTTTCATTCCATAGAGAAATACAGTGGGGCCCGAATTATTGGATCCCTTGACAAAGATGAGCAAAAAAGACATATTGGATCCTCCCCCAATTATTTTTTTTACTATTATTTTATACTAATACAATTGCTTAGAGAAATAGATTTTGTTTTAACAACTTATTTTAAAAACCTAAAAAAAAAGATGGGGGTTAATATTATGTTTTCAATAATCCAGCACCCACCTTACGAGGATAACGACACTGAGTCTTTTTCTAAAATGTTTGATAAGATTGGAGAACACATTGGGAGGGAACTTCCATACAGAATCTTTACAGATCCTTGATATCCTTTGTCTGTGCTTATGGACTGCCCTCTGCAATTCAAACCGCAGGTTTTCAATGGGGTTCAAGTCCGCAGACTGCGATGGCCATTGCAAAATGTTGATTTTGTGGTCAATTAACCATTTCTTTGTGGATTTTGATGTGTGCTTGGGATTACTGTCTTGCTGGAAGATCCACTTGCAGCCAAGTTTCAGCTTCCTGGCAGAGTCAATCAGGTTTTGTTCTAAAATATCCTGGTTCTTGGTAAAGTTCATGACGCTGTTGACCTTAATAAGGGCCCCAGGACCAGTGGAAGCAAAATAGCCCCATAACGTCAAAGATCCACCACCATATTTTACATTAGGGATGAGGTATTTCCTACATACGCCTTGTTCTTTCGAAGGCTTAGAATTGTCTAAGATCCCTCCCAATGTGTTCTCTAATCTCTAGTGTCATCCTCGCAAGGAGAGGGTGCTGGAGTATTGAATATAGGGGATCCAATAATTTGACCCCTATCTTTTACTTGTTAAAAAAATCTCTTTCTCTGAGAAATTATATTAGTATAAAATAACATTTTGAAACATTTTTGGAGCATACAATATAGCTCAGTATTTGTATTATTTATTTTCTAGTCTCTTTTGCTCCTCTTTATCAAGGGATCCAATAATTCCGGATCCCACTGTATCCCACGGATCCCACTGTACAAGTAACTGCCAAAATAAAGGAAACACTTTGTTAAATGAGGGAAACAAAGTATATTGAAAGTAGGTGATTCCACAAAGGTTTGGTTCCTGAGCAATTCCTAAGCTATTAACATCCCATAATGCTTAGGGTCATGTATGAAAATGCTGGGCAGGCCCAGTTTCCCATTACTTTGGCTACCATGGCTATGCCTGTGGTATGATCCAACCAAACATAATCTCCATAATGCTGCTGTGTGAACTTTATGAACTACCACTATAAATGTGGGCAGCGAGTGCATGGTCATGATTCTGAGACGTGGCTAGCAACATCGCTCATTCAGAAATCTGCTGGGGAAGTCCTGCTTTATATTGCACTTACAAATGTTTATGATGATATTATTGTACTGTCCTGTTTATATGTGTAACCTCTGCCTGCAGGCTATATGTGTCTGGTAAGACTATTATTTGTGCCTAGTGGGTCTACTGTGTTTTATTTGTTTATTGAACCAATCCAAAAAGAAGTTCCCTAATGGGAAAAGTAACAATTGAATCTAATCTAATAAACTTTTCTTTAAAAGGTTTGACTCAAAAGAGAGCTTCCTGTATCAAGCCATGCGTTCAGCAGTTGACAAGAGCAGCTTATGGAAACTACTGGTTCATGTTTGTGACGACTGTGTTTCCATCTGCAGGAGGTCAAAGGTCAAATGTAAGCAGTGGTGGAAAAAGTACCCAATTTGTCATACTTAAGTAAAAGTAAAGATACCTTAATAGAACATGACTCAAATAAAAGTGAAAGTACTACTTGAGTAAAAGTATAAAAGTATTTGGTTTTAAATATACTTAAGTATCAAAAGTAAATGTTATTGCTAAAAATATACTTAAGTATCAAAAATAAAAGTATAAATCATCTCAAATTCCTTATATTAAGCAAACCAGATGTCACAATTTTATTTTTATATTACGGATAGCCATGGGTATACTCCAACTGCCATGGGCATACTCAGACATCATTTACTAACGCAGCATTTGTGTTTAGTGAGTTAGCCAGATTATAGGCAGTAGAGATGTTCTCTTGATAACTGTGAATTGAACCATTAACCTGTCCTGCTAAGCATTCAAAAAGGTTTTTGGGGGTGTCAGGGAAAATGTAAGAAGTAAAAAGGGCAATATTTTCTTTTGGAATGTAGTAAAGTAAAAGTTGTCAAATATATACAGTTCCAGTCAAAAGTTTGGACACACCTACTCATTCAAGGGATTTTCTTTATTTGACTATTTTCAACATTGTAGAATAATAGTGAAGACATCAAAACTATGAAATAACACATATGGAATCATGTAGTAACCAAAAAAATGTTAAACAAATGACAATATATTTGAGATGTTTCAAAGTAGCCACCTTTTGCCTTGATAACAGCTTTGCACACACTTGGCATTCTCTCAACCAGCTTCATGTGATAGTCACCTGGAATGCATTTCAATTAACAGGTGTGCCTTGTTAAAAGTTAATTTGTGGAATTTTCTCCCTTCTTAATGCATTTGAGCCAGTCAGTTGTGTTGTGACAAGGTAGGGGTGGTATACAGAAGATAACCCTATCTGGGTCAAGTCCATATTATTGCAAGAACAGCTCAAATAAGCAAAGAGAAACAACAGTCCATCATTACTTTAAGAAATGAAGGTCAGTCAATGCGGAACATTTCAAGAAAGTTTTTTCAAGTGCAGTTGCAAAAACCATCAACCGCTATTGTGAAACTGTCTCTCATGAGGACTGCTCCTACTTTGAAAGGAAGACCCAGAGTTACCTCTGCTGCAGAGAATAAGTTAATTAGCGTTAACTACACCTCAGATTGCTGCCCAAATAAATGCTTCACAGAGTTCAAGTAACAGAGACATCTCAACATCAACTGTTCAGAGGTGACTGTGAATCGGGCCTTCATGGTTGAATTGCTACAAAGAAACCACTACTAAAAGACACCAATAAGAAGAAGGGACTTGCTTTGAACAAGAAACAAGAACAATGGAAATTAAACCGGTGGAAAACTGTCCTTTGGTCTGATGAGTCCAAATTTGAGATGTTTGGTTCCAACCGCTGTGTCTTTGTGAGATGCAGAGTAGGTGAACGGATGATCTCCGCATGTGTGGTTCCCACCGTGAAGCATGGAGGAGGTGCTGTTGCTGGTGACACTTTCTGTGATTTATTTAGAATTCAAGGCACACTTAACCAGCATGGCTACCACAGCATTCTGCAGCGATACACCATCCCATATGGTCTGTGCTTAATGGGTATACCATTTGACTACCAATAGCCCTTACACACTTCCAGGCTGTGTAAGGGCTATTTGACCAAGAAGAAGAGTGATGGAGTGCTGCATCAGATGACCTGGCCTCCACAATCACCCGACCTCAACCCAATTGAGATGGTTTGAGATGAGTTGACTGCAGAATAAAGGAAAAGCCGCCAACAATTGCTCAGCATATGAGGGAACTCCTTCAAGACTGTTGGAAAAGCATTCCTCATGAAGCTGGTTGAGAGAATGCCAAGAGTGAACAAAGCTGTTATCAAGGCAATGGGTGGCTACTTTGAAGAATCTATAATTTAAAATATATTTTGACTTGTTTACGCCCCTTTTTTTTCAATTTTAGCCTAAAATGACATACCCAAATCTAACTGCCTGTAGCTCAGGCCCTAAAGCAAGGATATGCATATTCTTGGTGCCATTTGAAAGGAAACACTTTGAAGTTTGTGGAAATGTGAATGGAATGTAGGAGAATATAACACAATAGATCTGGTAAAAGATAATACAAAGAAAAGAAAAACGTTCTTTTGTATTTTTTTGTTCCATCCTCTTTGAAATGCAAGAGATAGGCCATCATGTATTATTCCAGCCCAGGTGCAATTTAGATTTTGGCCACTATATGGCAGCTGTGTATGTGCAACGTTTTAGACTAATCCAATGAACCGTTGCATTTCTGTTTAAAATATTGTATCAATACTGCCCAAGTGTGCATAATTTGTTTATTAATAACTTCATGTTCAAAATTGTGCACTCTCCTCAAACAATAGCATGGCATTATTTCACTGTAATAGCTACTGTAAATTGGACAGTGCAGTTAGATTAACCTCTCTGGGATATGTGGGATGCCACCTGGCCAAAAGCCAGTGAAAATGCAGAGCGCCAAATTCAAATAAATTACTATAAAAATCTAACTTTCATAAAATCACACATGTAAGATACCAAATTAAAGCTACACATGTTGTGAATCCAGCCAACGTGTCAGATTTCAAAAAGGCTTTTCGGCGAAAGCAAACAATGCTATTATCTGAGGGTAGCACCTCCGTAAACAAAGAGAAAACATATTTCAACCCTGCAGGCGCGACACAAAACGCAGAAATATAAATATAAATCATGTCTTACCTTTGACGAGCTTCTTTTGTTGGCACTCCAATATGTCCCATAAACAACACAAATGGTCCTTTTCGATTAATTCCGTCGATATATATCCAAAATGTCCATTTATTTAGCGAGTTTGATCCAGAAATCGCATATCTCAAAGGTTACCTGTAAACTTTGCCAAAACATTTCAAACTACTTTTGTAATACAACTTTAGGTATTTTTAAAAGTAAATAATCGATCAAATTGAAGACTGGATGATCTGTGTTCAATACAGGAAGAAAACAAACTGACGCTACCTTGTCATGTGCCTCTATCTAACAGTACACTTGAAGTGACCCTCGTTTTGAACAGGGCTACTTCTTCATTACACAAAGGAAAAACCTCAAACAATTTCTAAAGACTGGTGACATCCAGTGGAAGCGGTAGGAACTGCAAGAAGGTCCCTTAGAAATCTGGATTCCCAATGAAACCCATTGAAAAGAGAGTGACCTAAAAGTTCTGCTACATAAGTTCTGTTATACTCACAGACATGATTCAAACAGTTTTAGAAACTTTGGCGTGTTTTCTATCCAAATCTACTAATGATATGCATATCTTATCTTCTGGGGGTGAGTAGCAGGCAGTTGAATTTGGGCATGCATTTCATCCGGTCGTGAAATTCCTGCACTTTCACCAAAAAGTTAACACAATAATATAAGCTTTCTGACAATATCAGTTATGTCTATGTCCTGGGAAATTTTCTTGTTACTTACAACCTTGTGCTAATTGCATAAGCCTACATTAGCTCAACCGTCCCGTGGAAGGAACAGCGATCCCCGAAGAAGTGTATCACTTTTTTGGTTACTACATGATTCCATATGTGTTATTTCATAGTGTTAATGTCTTCACTGTTATTCTACAATGTAGAAAATAGTAAATAATGACATCAGCTTTTGTGAATGAACAATGAAGATGTCGCGCCCCACTGTGGCCCAGGAGTACGATTAACACGCACACACACGTACACACAGATTTATTTAACAAGATTGAGAAGAAAGGGAGTGTGTTTCTCATTCGACTTCAGGACAAGACGAGACACGTAGACTGAAACTGGGTGCGAGCATCTCGAAAGAAGCCCTCGCGATAGAGCAAAAGAGAGAGAGTATAAAGTGTCTGTTTGAGGAGGAGGAGGGGATCACCTGTGTCCCACAGCCAGGTAAGGGCCCGGTTTCGAGCAGTGATACTGCACTATTCCAGATGGCGAGGTGGTCTGACTGAACATGTTCCCTGCAGGTGATTTGGGATGAGGCAACAACGAGGCCATGGAAAGCCTGGAAAGCACTCTGGCCTCACTATCCCACGGGAATATCGCAAGTCATCCATAAAGAACGTGGAGGGGTGGAGGGAGGGAAGGGGGGAAGAAGAAGAGAAGGAGGAGGGAGATGGTTATCATAAGAGGGAGAGAAGGAAGTGCAGAGTACTGCACGCTATGTCTGAATCTGTGGGTCTTGCTTTTGGTCCATTTGACAGTGTGATAAGGAGTTTCACACAGCACTCACACCAACACGCCTGATTTACAGCCATTTCCCAGAAAGACGATTACACTGTCTATTCCATAACACATCTGGTCATTTGTAAAGTTTTTGTTAATCTCCCTTTCTGTGCACAAACATGTAAATACACATGTACTCACACACACAAGGCATGTTTTTTTGAAACTCATAACAAGAAACAAATGCACGGACGATTCATTTCCATATCCTTTAACGCTTCAAACATGCCAACTGTCAAAAAGGTCATTTCACCAAATTCCTGCATGTAGTTGGAATTTTATATTTTTTTCTCAGTGGAGTGTGTGTTGAAATGCCAGCTGTCCCTCTCACATTTCACTTAGAGAACAATATATTTTAAGTATCTGCTGCTGCAAAACCAAGCAGAAAATTGGTAGTAATTGTTGTAGCTAGGTGGAGTTGTCTGTGCTATCACAGCATTTTGCCCTCAGGGTTGCCAGATTGGGCCTGTGGCTGCAGGCTGCTGACTTGGATCATGTTAACTATTGCAGCCTGGAGCCAAGTTCCTTTAGGGCTGTAATAGGGAGGGCTCTATGGCTCTGCACTGGACTGAAACCAGCCAGAGAGATTAATCAAGCTTCGCTCTCTGGGTGTGACCGACTCAAACGCTCCCGAAGCTGTTAAAAAGTGTGTGTGTTTTCTGAAATATTCAGAGATTAGGGGTGTTAAGTCTAAATCCCATTGATTAGGTTTGCAGGCGGGTTTGGTAAAGGTCTAATGAATTCACTGGAGAATGTTTACTTTGAATGAGCATGTTGTAATTAATAAAACCAAAAGCTTACCTTGACTTGGAAGAGTTCCAGTGTTGTGTTGAATAGTCATAGCCAGCTAGCTAACATAGCATCCCTCTGTTTGAGCCGGGTGTTTGAGTAGGCTAAACTAGCCAGCTGCATTTGCTAGCTACTGTAAATAAGTGAAAATGAAAGTGATAATAAAAAATGCCACTCTTTTTCTCTCTTGCTTCTCTTTAATTTTTTGAAGAAATACATTTTTTGAAAACTGTTCAAATATTGTCTTACTCTCTCTTTGAGTCAACTACTCACTCCATTTTATGCACTGCAGTGCTAGTTAGCTGTAGCTCATGTTTCCCGTACTTGATTCATTGTCTGATCCTTGATTGGGTGGACAACATGTCAGTTCATGCTGCAAAAGCTCTGATAGGTTGGAGGATTTCCTCTGGAAGTTGTCATAATTACTGTGTAAGTCTATGGAAGGGGGTGAGAACCAAGAGCCTCCTAGGTTTTGTAGTGAAGTCTATGTAAGCTAGCTGGCTACACTATGGTGGTACCCTACAGAGTGCTTTTGACGCTACTGTAGACCTTCATTGTAAAACAGTGTGTTTTAATCAATTATTTGGTGATGTGAATATATTTAGTATAGTTTTATCTTTTTCAATGTTTTACCATTTTTATTTTTTATGAAATTCAGTGAGGAGGATGGTCCTCCCCTTCTTCCTCCGAGGAGCCTTGAATTGCAGAGGGCAGTCCATAAGCGCAGACGAAGGATATCAAGGATCTGGAAGGATTCTGTATGGACGACTGTTCTACGATCCCTCGCAATGTATTCTCCAACTCATAAAACGTTTTAGAAAAAGGCTCGGTGCCATAATTCTCACTACCGAGTTTCAAATTGCCTCTGGAAGCAACGTCACAAGAACGGTTCATCGGAAGCTTTATGAAATGGGTTTCCATGCCCGAGCAGCCACACATAAGCCTAAAATCAACATGCGCAATGACAAGCGTTGGTTGGAGTGGTGTAAAGCTCGCCACTATTAGAATCGGGAGCATTGGAAATGCGTTCTCTGGAGAGATGAATCACACTTCACCATCTGGCAGTCTGACGGTCGAATCTGGGTTTGGTGGATGCCAGGAGAACGCTACCTGCCCAGCTGTAAAGTTTGGTGGAGTTGGAATAATGGTCTGGGGCTGTTTTTCATGGTTCCGTCTAGGCCCCTTAGTTCTGGTGAAGAGAAATCTTAACGCTACAACATACAATGACATTCCTGACGATTTTGTGCTTCCAACTTCGGGGAAGGCCCTTTCCCCTCTTTCAGCATGACAATGCCCCCATGCACAAGGCGAGGTCCAGACAGAAATGGTTTGTCGAGACTGGTGTGGAAGAACTTGACTGGCCTGCACAGAGCTCTGACCTCAAACCCATCGAACACCTTCGGGATGAATTGGAATGCCAACTGCGAGCCAGGCCTAATCACCCAACATCAGTGCCCGACCTCACTAATGCTCTTGTGGCTGAATGGAAGCAAGTCCCTGCAGAAATGTCCCAACATCTAGTGAAAAGCCTTCCCAGAAGAGTGGAGGCTGTTATAGCAGCAAAGGGGGGACCAACTCCATATTAATGCCCATGATTTTGGAATGAGATGGTCAACGACCAGGTGTCCACATCCTTTTGGTCATGGACTGTATTTCTAGCACTGTCACAGAATGGTTGGTTCGAGAGGCCTGCGGGGTATGGCTAAGCCTATCCTGTGCTAACGCTAAGGTGAGTCATAGGCCCTTTTCTCCATTGATTTTCAATGAGTCTAATAGAAATGCATGTGGCAGTATTGGGCAACACCAACAACTGTATTTAAACTCCATACATTCCCCATGGATACTCAACAGCCATAATGTGTTGCAATGGTTGGGGATTTGAAGTGGTAAGTGGCAGCCCCCCTCCATCCTTCATCCTTCCCCCAACTCTCTGGAGCCCATGTGGGGTTGCTGGGAGCCTGGGAGGGAGAGCAGGGGTTGGAGAGGGGTGCTAGTAGGGTCTGTCGTGTCTTCTCTCTCAGGACTCTGTGGTTGGCTAAACTGGTTGGCTAATACATTGACAACATTGACAAGACAGCTCTCTACCTGAGAGTGCATGCACACAATCACACAATCACACACACCGTAGCGCCAAAAGCACCTGCCAGGGGTCACGATAGCAGACCCCCTGTCTTCTCCATACACACACACACCCCCATGGGTGGCCCCAAGGTCCACCGGGGTGCAGCGGGGTCCAGCATTCAGGGCGGTGACGTTGTTTGGATTACCACTGTCTTGTAAGCGAGGGTCGAATAGATACAGGGACTGATAACCACAGATCTGCTGATAACCAAGAAAAGGGTAGAGAAGAAAGGAGAGAGGGAAAGAAGGAGTTTTGGTATTCAGGTCAATTCCTTTAGCTTAAGCCTTAAGGTAATAGGTGCACACATTGTCCTCACCAGAGGGAATGACATGCTCCAGGGTTCTAGCGTCGTACACCACTATCTGCACAAATGCCTCCTTGACAAGCTACCCTTTAAAATAGATTGAGAGGTAGGGTTGGATTCAATCCGTATCGCAGAAGTGTTATTGAAGATCTGCGTTATAGCTGGATTGAAATTTAAAGGCAATGTTCCAGTGTTCGTGGAGACCGCATTCATGCTAAACGGTGCATATGTCGGCTCAAACGGAAATTACCTTTACATTTTAACACAGATCTTACGCGATACGGATTGAATCCAGCCCCTTAGATAGCTTAAGATGCCACATGTGAATGTCGCTCTTTTAACCTTTGCAAAGGTTTTTCTTTCAGTTATTTGTATATTATTGTGTTTCATATTCGCATATACAATACCTCATTTGTTAGAAAAATATGAGTTCTGTTCTAAAAGAAGTTATAGGCCTCTGTACAGCTTTCCACAAAACATCATAAAATGTTAAAAATACTCCAAACTAAACGAAAGTAAAAAATGTAATTCATATGAAAATAGGGCAGGGTTAGAGGTTAGCTCTACATTTCAGACAAGGCTTAGTGGGAGAGTGGGTGCTTGTTGTCTTTAGCAGTGGAAGGACTGAAGAAAGGAAGAGAAAGGAAGAGTTACTGAGAGAGGGGAAGATAGAGCGGGAGGGAAAGGCGATGAGAGAGCCCCTTCTCAGCGGAAGTGGGGCGTAGAGACACCCCCTGACATGTCTGTTTGCTTGTACTCATGCATGACTGCACTCACACACACACACACATAAATACGCATGTGTGCACACACATACGCCAGAGAGACACACAGACAGGCAAGCAAAGCAGGCAGGTCGGACAGACGGATAGACAGATGGCGCCGAACAGTTGGTAGTGCAGTTTCAAGGCGTGAAAGGGGAGCACACCTTTTCTATTCACACCCTGTAGTGGAGCTGAGCTGCAGACTTGATCTGTGTCTTGATTGGGGCCGTTAACACCTCCACACTCTCTGAGAATAACACCACCACTCATTCGTTTTTACCAGGGTTGGGAGGATGGACAGTCACTGTGGAGCACTTTCAAATGTTCCTACCGCTTTATCTCAGAGCACTCAAGTCTCCTAAGATTCTTCTCAACTCTAATCTTCATCGAACAGAGTGTGTAACAGGTTGAATTGTTGAACAAACATCTGTAGTTCCACCAGAGGCCTGTTCAACACCTCAACCTGTAACAAGAGAAAGGGAACACTCTCTCTATTCGATTCAAGGGCTGTATTGGCATGGGAAACATATGTTAACATCGCCAAAGCAAGTCAAATCAATAATAAACAAAAGTGAAATAAACAATAACAAATGAACAGTAAACATTAAACTCACAGAAGTTCCAAAAGAATAAAGACATTTCAAATGTCATATTATGTCTTTATACAGTGTTGTAGCGATGTGCAAATTGTTAAAGTACAAAAGGGGAAATAAATAAACATAAAGATGGGTTGTATTTACAATTGTTCTTCACTGGTTGCCCTCGTGGCAACAGGTCACAAATCTTGCTGCTGTGATGGCACACTGTGGTATTTCACCCAGTAGATATGGAAGTTTGTCAAAATTGGGTTTGTTTTCAAATTCTTTGTGGATCTGTGTAATCTGAGGGAATATGTGTCTCTAATATGGTCATACATTTGGCAGGAGGTTAGGAAGTCAAGCTCAGTTTCCACCTCATTTTGTGGGCAGTGTGCACATAGCCTGTCTTCTCTTGAGAGCCAGGTCTGACTATGGCGGCCTTTCTCAATAGCAAGGCTATGCTCACTGAGTCTGTACATAGTCAAAGTTTTCCTTAAATTTGGGTCAGTCACAGTGGTCAGGTATTCTGCCACTGTGTACTCTCTGTTTAAGGCCAAATAGTATTCTAGATTGCTCAGTTTCTTTCCAATGTGTCAAGTAATTATATTTTTGTTTCTCATGATTTGGTTGGGTCTAATTGTGTTGCTGTCCTGGTGGTCTGTGGGTCTCTTTGTGTTTGTGAACAGAGCCCCAGGACTAGCTTGCTTAGGGGACTCTTCTCCAGGTTCATCTCTCTGTAGGTGATGGCTTGGTTATTGAAGGTTTGGGAATCGCTTCCTTTTAAGTGATTGCAGAATTTAACCTCTCTTTTCTGGATTTTGATAAATTAGCGGGTATCGGCCTAATTCTGCTCTGCATGCATTATTTGTTGTTTTACGTTGTACACTGAGGATATTTTTGCAGAATTCTGCATGCAGAGTATCAATTTGGTGTTTGTCCCATTTTGTGAATTCTTGGTTGGTGAGCGGACCCCAGACCTCACAAACCCCAAAGGCAATTGGTTCTATAACAGATTCAAGTATTTTTTAGTCAGATGTATGTCGAAGTTTATGTTCCTTTTGATTGCATAGAAGGCCCTTCTTGCCTTGTCTCTCAGCTCGTTCACAGCTTTGTGGAAGTTACCTGTGGCGCTGATGTTTAGGCCGAGTTATGGATAGTTTTTTGTGTGCTCTAGGGCAACGGTGTCTAGATGGAATTTGTATTTGTGGTCCTGGCGACTGGACCTTTTTGGAACACCATTATTTTTGTCTTACTGAGATTTACTGTCAGGGCCCAGGTCTGGCTGAAATCTGTGCAGAAGATCTATGCGCTGCTGTAGACCCTCTTTGGTTGGTGACAGAAGCACCAGATCATCAGCAAACAGTAGACATTTTACAACAGATTCTAGTAGGGTGAGGCCGGGTGCTGCGGACTGTTCTAGTGCCCTCCCAAATTTGTTGATATATATGGTGAAGAGGATGGGGCTTAATCCAAATCCCTGTCTCACCCCACGACCCTGTGGAAAGAAATGTGTGTTTTTTGCCAATTTTAACCGCACACTTGTTTGTGTACATGGATTTTATAATGTTGGATGTTTTTCCCCAACACCACTTTCCATCAATTTGTATGGCAGACCCTCATGCCAAATTGAGTCAAAGTCTTTTTTGAAATCAACAAAGCATGAGAAGACTTTAGCTTTGTTTTGGTTTGTTTGTTTGTCAACTAGGGTGTGCAGGGTGAATACGTGGTCTGTCGTACGGTAATTTGGAAAAAACACAATTAGACATTTGCTCAGTACATTGTTTTTACTGAGGAAATGTACGAGTCTGCTGTTAATGATAATGCAGAGGATTTTCCCAGGGTTGCTGTTGACACATATCCCACGGTAGTTATTGGGGTCAAATTTGTCTCCACTTGTCACGTCTACTCCTGCTCCTCCCCTCCCGCGTTCGACGTTGCCGGAGTACTAACCACCGGCTAACCACTAACCACGCACACCTGGCATCCATCATTACGAGCACCTGCAGATCATTAGGATACTCACCTGGACTCTATTACCTCTCTGATTACCTTCCCTTTACCTATCACTCCCTTGGGTTCCTTCCTCAGTCGGTACTGTTCCTGTGTTCATGCTATATCGCCACTGTTACGCTGTCTCGTTTTCATGTTTGTTGTTTTATTAAATGTTTTTTGCCCTTTTTCTCCCCAATTTCGTGATATCCAATTGGTAGTTACAGTCTTGTCTCATCGCTGCAACTTCCGTACATGCGAAGGCCGAGAGCCGTGCGTCCTCCTAAACACAACTCAACCAAGCTGCACTGCTCCTTAACATAATGCTCGCTTAACCCGGAAGCCAGCCACACCAATGTGTCGGAGCAAACACCGTACACCTGGCGACCGTGTCACCGTGCATGGGCCTGGCCCGCCACAGGAGTCGCTAGTGCGCGATGGGACAAGGACATCCCTGCCGGCCAAATCTTCCCCTAATCCGGACGACGCTGGGCCAATTGTACGCCACCCCATGGGTCTCCCGGTCATGGCCAGCTGCAACAGAGCCTGGACTCCAACCAGGACCTCACAGCTAGCACTACGATGCAGTGCCTTTAGACCACTGCGCCACTCGGGAGGCCCTACAGCGTCAGTGTTATACCACTTTTGTTGATTGGGGTGATCAGTCCTTGCTTCCAAATATTGGGGAAGATGCCAGAGCTAAGGATGATGTTAAAGAGTTTAAGTATAGCCAATTGGAATTTGTTGTCTGTATATTTTTCTCATTTCATTGAGGATACCATCAACACCACAGGCCTTTTTGGGTTGGAGGGTTTGTATTTTGTTCGGTAGTTCATTCAATGTAATTGGAGAATCCAGTGGGTTCTGGTAGTCTTTAATAGTTGATTCTAAGATTTGTATTTGATCATGTTTTTGCTGTTTGTTCTTTGTTATAGGGCCAAAAAGATTGGAGATGTGGTTTACCCATACATCTCCATTTTGGATAGATTACTCTTTGTGTTGTTTGTTTTCCAATTTTCCCAGAAGTGCTTAGTCTACGGATTCTTCAATTACTGATGAATTTCTCATTTCTGACGTGCTGTTCCTCCTTTTTCCGTGGCGTATTTCTGTATTGTTTTAGTGATTCACAATAGTGAAGGAGTAGACTTCTCTATGTTTCAATGTTTTTGATTGGATAGGTTTCTCAATTTCTTTCTTAGATTTTTACATTCTTCATCAAACCATTTGTCATTGTTCATTTTTTTAGGTTTTCTGTTTGACATTTTTAGAATTTGATAGGGAAGCTGAGAGGTCAAATATACTGTTGAGATTTTCTACTGCCAAGTCTACACCTTCACTATTACAGTGGAATCTTTTGTCCAGGAAGTTGTCTAAAAGGGATTGAATTTGTTGTTGACTAATTGTTTTTTGGTAGGTTTCCACACTACATTCCTTCCATCTATAGCATTTCTTAATATTTTTCAGTTCATTTGGCTTTGATGCCTCATGATTGAGTAATGCTCTGTTCAAGTAGACTGTGATTTTGCTGTGATTTGATAGGGGTGTCAGTGGGCTGACTGTCAGTGGGCTCTGAGAGACTCTGGGTTGGTGTCAGTGATAAAGTAGTCTACAGTTCTACTACCAAGAGATGAGCTATAGGTGTACCTACCATAGGAGTCCCCTCAAAGCCTACCATTGACTATGTACATACCCAGCGTGCGACCGAGCTGCAGGAGTTTTTGTTGGTTATGTTGTCGTAGTTGTGCCTAGAGGGGCATATGGGGGAGGGAATGCTGTCACCTCCAGGCAGGTGTTTTCCCCCCTGTGTGCTGAGGGTGTCAGGTTCTTTATCTGGTTCTGGCATTTAGGTCGCCACAGACTAGTACATGTCCATGGGCCTGGAAATTATTGATTTCCTCCTACCGGAATGAGAAACTGTCTTCATTAAAGTATGGAGATTCTAGTGAGAGGATATAGGTAGCACACAGGAGGATATTTTTCTCTGTTAAGATCATTTCCTTTTGAATGTCTAGCCAAATGTAAAAGGTTCCTGTTTTGATTCATTTAATACAGTGAGTTAGGTCGGCTCCAAAATTAGCATACCCCCTGACTCCCTTCCCTGTTTCACACCTGGTAGTTTGGTGGATAGGACTACCAGCTCTCTGTAACCTAATAACTAATATGTTAATATCACTTCCATAAATAGAGAGAGAGAGGGACAGAGCGAGAGAGTCCCACACCTGAAAGGAGAGGCCGTTCACGCCCAGGGAGAGGTGATGAAAGGTGAACGAATAGCTGTCAGGGGCTGTATTGTGCAAAAGGCCCTCTTTCAACCCCTCATTCTTTTTGGTACTATCTCCCTTTGTCTCTCCCTTTGTCTCTCCCATTCTCTATCGTCCCATTCCCTCTCTCTTGCCCCTTTGTTCTACTTCGCCCACTTGACTCTCATCTTCCTCTCTCTTTCTCTCTCTGAGGTTGTTGCAGATGCCAACACTCCTATATGGCTTTGTTTCTATTTCCTGGAAAAGTTTCTTACTTCTCTCCTCTCTCTAGATGATCTTACCTGTACTGCTTCAACACTAAACAGGCAGGTAACCATCGGAAGAAAAAAATGTCAAACTCGCCATCTCTTCTCATCAGAAGTTTCAAAAAAGATTTAGGATTGAGACAACAGGAGGAAAATGTTGAGGCTAAAGTGTGATGGGTGTCTGACAGTATGCAAGGTTGTATTGACAGTAAGTTGTTTTTCTCTTTGACTCGTTCCAGCTTGCATACCTGATTTCATATTTTATGCTTCATCTCCACCACTCCTTTGGACAAGTAACTGTAAAGGATCCTGCTAACATCCCATAATGTTTTTGACATTTTTAATTGTATTATTATTTACATATTTTTTTACCCCTTCTTCTCCCCCAATTTCATGGTATCCAATTGATTGTTATAGTCTTGTCCCATCGCTGCAACTCCCGTACGGACTCGGGAGAGGCAAAGGTCAAGAGCCGCGTGTCCCCCGAAACACAACCCAGCCAAGCCGCACGGCTTCTTGACAATGCCTGCTTAACCCGGAAGCCAGCCGCACCAATGTGTCGGAGGAAACATCGTACACCTGGCGACTGTGTCAGCGTGCATTGTGCCCGGCCCGCCACAGGAGTCACTAGTGCGCGATTAGACAAAAACATCACTGCCGGCCAAACCCTCCCCTAAGCCAGACGACGCTGGGCCAATTGTGCACCGCCCCATGAGTCTCCCGGTCGTGGCCGGCTGCGACAGAGCCTGGACTCGAACCAGGATCTCTAGTTGCAGGATCTTTAGACCACTGCGCCACTTGGGAGACCCAACATCCCATAATTAAGGAAAACGGCTTAGTGAAAGATAGACACACCGTACAATAATGTCTAGCTCAATAACAGGCCCTGTAGAAACATCAATTCAGAAGTAGGCAAAGTGACTGAACCGAAACCAGATCACTAGTTGGCTGAATAATTGCACACAGATCTGTGGAGAATTCTCCATGAACAATCTATGCCTCTTGCGTCGACCTGAGACGCAGACGTCCCATCTAGGCATCTGGAAATGCAAATGCGCTACGCCAAATGCTAATAGCACTTGTTAAAACTCAAACGTTCATCAAAACACACATGCAGGGCACTGAATTAAAGCTACACTCGTTGTGAATCTAGCCAACAAGTCAGATTATTAAAATGCTTTTCGGCGAAAGCATGAGAAGCTATTATCTGATAGCATGCAACACTCTGAAATACCTGAAGGCGACGTAAACAAAATATTTAGCGTTGGCGGCGCTACACAAATAGCAGAAATAAAATATAAAACTTTCATTACCTTGGACGAGCTTCTTTGTTGGCACTCCTATATGTCCCATAAACATCACTATTGGGTCTTTTTTTCGATTAAATCGGTCCATATATACCCAAAATATCCATCTATGGAAACTGTGTGATTCAGAATTTTTTTTTTAAATTAAGAGTCGACGATAAACTTTCACAAAACACTTCGAAATACTTTTGTAATCCAACTTTAGGTATTAGTAAACGTTAATAATCTATCAAATTGATCACGAGGCGATGTGTATTCAATAGCTCCACACTTTCAAATCATCCTCCGAAATCTCTCATCCAAAACTTCCTGTCGGAGACCGGATGGAAAGTGGTCTCTCTTCCTCGTTTGACCAAGAAACAACGAGAAGGCAATTGACAAGAGTGGTGACATCGTGTGGAAGCTGTAGGACTTGCAATCTCGGCCCCATTTAATTTCGTGCCCCTTGAACAATACATGCAAGTGGCGCATGGATATTTTTTTCAGTTTTCAGTGATCAGTTTTTCTTGCGCTTTTCGATGAAACAGACGCTCTGTTATAGTCACAGCGGTGATTTAACCAGTTTTAGAAACGTGAGAGTGTTTTCTATCCACACATACTAATCATATGCATATACTATATTCCTGGCATGAGTAGCAGGACACCGAAATGTTACGCGATTTTTAACAGAATGTTCGAAAAAGTAGAGGGTCGACTTAAGAGGTTTTAAGGCATCTTTACACGGTATGCCACTAGCAAATATTCTGCTATATAGAGAGCCCTGTCGCGCCATACATTTAAAGATGCTACAGTATCTAATTCAAATCAGTGTCTGCAAACAAATAGAAGATGCATTTAATGATCCTACAATGCAGTGGAGACTGGTGACTTGGAAAATTGAGGAGGATGGGAGATCTACGGTATAGGTGCGGACCACCTAAATGACAAAGCGTGTTTCAAAAATCGCCAAACACTAATTATCTTAACCTAAATAATTGAATAAAGACATTAGTAGTACAATATTATGGGGAATGGGAATGAGAGGGCTTCTTACACAGTGTTGGGAAGGGATTACAGCAGTGATTGAATGAGGGTATGAGGCATGAGTTGAGGTGTTCACAGGCTTGACTTCAATGCAGGACCGGGTTTGAGGTGTTCATTGGCTTCAGTGCAGGACAGGCTCATCATGGATGGATGGTGTTGAGGAAGAGCTCAACTTCCACTGAGGGCAGGACAGGATTTGACTGGGAAGACAAAAAAACAATAACACAACACACTACATAGTTAGACAGAAGAGCTAAGAATGAGTTAGTCCAAGCAAATAGTAAAATCATTGATGTGTAATAATGTGATTGTGTTTGTGAATGTGATTGACTACATACAGTAATGAGAGAAAATTGACAGGTCTACTCACATTCAATGTGCCAGTGGATGAGCAGGTACATGAGACATGGCTTCAGTTCATGTAAGGAGAGAGTTGACAATGGTAGTGGAGTGGAGTAGTCATCACCTCTTAATCAGGAAACAGGAGGAGACTTAGCTTTCAATACAAATAGCAGATACATTCCATTAAAGCAAATCAAATCAGTACCCTAATAGGTTTGGCCAACAAGTTTCTCCATGAAGTTAAACTCAGACATCTCAGATTTCACAACGTCAAACACAGACTGCACAGCTCACCCACTTGACAGATCAAAGTAGCCCGAGAATTGTTCCTGAATAAAGCCATGATCATCCACATACCTGACAATAACTGACAACTGTGAGCAGACTGGTGGCACCATTGGTCCCAGAGTGGTAGGGCAATTTTTCCCCCCTTTTTCTGTATCTGGTAACCTAACCAGGAAAACTCTGGAACCTATAGGGTATTACATTGATTCATTTGTTGTTAAAAGGTTTTATATGTGTGATGATAGGACCAGTTTTTCTAAATCAGGTCACATGGTTACTTAGCCATCCCAGATCCGGGATCGTGAATACAGCCTCAAGCTCATTACCATAACGCAACGTTAACTATTCATGAAAATCGCAAATGAAATGAAATAAATATGCTAGCTCTCAAGCTTAGCCTTTTGTTAACAACACTGTCATCTCAGATTTTCAAAATATGCTTCTCAACCATAGGAAAACAATCATTTGTGTAACAGTAGCTAGCTAGCGTAACATTTAGCATTAGCATTAGTGTTAGCATTAGCAGGCAACATTCTCACAAAAACCAGAAAATCATTCAAATAAAATCATTACCTTTGAAGAACTTCAGATGTTTTCAATGAGGAGACTCTCAGTTCGATAGCAAATGCTCCGTTTTTCCTGAAAGATGATTTGTTTAGGAGAAATTACTCCGTTTGGTGCATCACGTTTGGCTACCAAAAAAAAACGAAAATTCAGTCTTCAAAACGCCGAACTTTTTTCCAAATTAACTCCATAATATCGACTGAAACATGGCAAACGTTGTTTAGAACCAATCCTCAAGGTGTTTTTCACATATCTCTTCAATGATATATCGTTCGTGGAAGTGTGCTTTCCCCTCTGAATCCCAGGAGAAAATGCCTGCAGCTGAAGATTACGCACCAATTTACACAAAGGACACCGGGCGGACCCGTGGTAAATGTAGTCTCTTATGGCCAATCTTCCAATGATATGCCTACAAATACGTCACAATGCTGCAGACACCTTGGACAAACGGCACAAAGCTTAAGCTCGTTCATGGCACATTCACAGCCATATAAGGAGACAATGAAAAACAGAGCCTCAGAAATTCTCTGCTGATTTCCTGTTTGAGGTTTCATCTTGGTTTCTGTGTTCTGAGTTCTGTGGCACTCACAGATAATATCTTTGCAGTTTTGGAAACCTTAGTGTTTTCTTTCCAAAGCTGCCAATTATATGCATAGTCGAGCATCTTTTCGTGACAAAATATTGCGCTTAAAACGGGCACGTTTTTTTATACATAAATTAAAAGAGCGCCCCCTATATCCAAGAAGTTAAAAAACTCCTGGGAAAAACTACTGGCCCTGGGGAGGATGAAAACCTTCTCAAACTGCAGCAACCTTATAATTGTTCATATAAATTATATTTAGACTAGACTAAGAGGGGGTTTCCTCTACCCAGACAGAGAGACAACAACGGATAGACAATTTAACTCACAGGGCTGAGCTTGCTTTATGCATGTTTGCATCATGCTGGCCTATGCAATAACACGAACTCACTATTATCACTATTATGTTGATTAATTCCAGGTAATCATTTTGGATTGAAAAGGTATAGGTAGCCTAGGCAGCCCAAGTTTAAATGTAAACCTAAATGTATCACATTCACATTTTCTCCTGACAAACAAATGGACTATAAATACATAGGGCTACCAATTTGTTTACTCTGACCAGATGGACAGGGTGCATAGGCTGTATGCATCTGCTCTTATTAGTAGCCTATAATTGATCAGACTGAATAATTGTCTTGTTTTCAGCCAACACAGCATGTCAGATCTCTATTGTTTAAGTGTAGCCTCGGCTGCTGCAACATTTATGAGATTAGTTTTTTGCTTGTGTCCATCTGGAGTGATTATGCGCTGTCACCTTTGCAAAATAAATACCAGAGGAAAGTGGAAAGCCCACGCGCTGCATCAACCTCTCACTTTAATTGCACTTTTAATGGATGATGCAATGAAATCATTCTGAATTGATTTCACCGTCCCAAAAGAAGACAGGAGAAATGTCCATATGCTCAGCATGTAAAGCATGGTAAAACACAATTTAATCTGCAAGTTCCTTGTAGTTGCCCTTGTTAGCGGAACTTTCCCTCTCGTCGTGCTCCTAAGGAAAAGCCAACTCTTGCTGATAAGCTGCTTGTGACCGTTTCTTCTTACCTTCTCGTTGTGTTGCGCAGTTTGAATATGCAGACATTCGACCATTACATGATCGATGCAGCTTTTTCCAAGAAGCTTGAATCTGACGTGGGCAATGAATGGGGTTCTTCAACAAGAAAATCCACTACATTGTTGTTAGCATTAGATAGCCATTCTGGCTGAGAAAACTGCACTCTGGTAGCTAGCTAACATTAGCAATTGCTACTAAAGTTAACAAGGCAACTTGAAATAAATGGCACTAAACATAAAAGTTCTAAAATCAAGAAAACAACATATAATCTACCTCCTACATCTCCTGTAGTTTGAAAAAACTAATTTGAATTGAATAATGTCCTAAATATCCTAAAAATCCTAAAACCATCACTCTTCATTCTCAATCTCTATCCAATATGTCCCCAACTCACAAAACTTCTCAACACATAAACCCCCATAATGCTCTGTGATACAACCCCAATACACCACACTAGGTTCGTTCATCCAATCCCATGATTGGATGGACAACATGTCAGTTCATATCGCAAATTCTTTGATTGGTTGGAGGACGTCCTCCGAAAGTGGTCATAATTACCATGTAGGTCTATGGAAGGGGGTAAGGCTTACAAGCCTCCTAGGTTTTGTATTGAAGTCAATGTAGCCAGAGGAGGATAGGGAATAGCTGTCCTCCGGCTACACCATGTTGCTAGCCTAAAGTGGGTTGTTGAGACTACTTTAGACCTTCATTGCAAAACAGTGTTTTAATCAGGCATTTGGTGAAATGTGAATATATGTAGTATAGTTTTATCTTAAAAGGATAACTTTTTTAAATGTTTCATAATTTTTTATTTTACTGAAATTCACTGAGGTAGATGGTCCTCTCCTTCCTCCTCTGAGGAGCCTCCACTAATACAGTGAGAATTTCATTTAGTACAGAAACCTCACATAAGTCACTTCTAAAAATCGTACCGTTATTAGTCAGTGCTTCGACGTCATTACACAGTCGGTTACTGTATTTTATTTGCCTGTTGCTATGACCATGATATAATCATGATATTGTTTGTAACTCATTGGGCTGTAGCTCAAGTGATCAAAACCAAACTTGGCTGAAATCTAAATCTAATACAAACAATGAGAGTGATTAAAAAAGTGTGACCTCACTGAGTTAAACTAATAACACTTCCTGAGGATTACATTAATATAGGGAAAGTAGATACCTAGTCAGTTGCAGATCTGAATGCATTCAACCGAAATGTGTCTTCCGTATTTAACCCAGAGGTGTGTCACTCAGTGCATTTTCTCTCTTTCTCTTTTTATCTGATTTACATCCAACTTGCCCTCAGGCCTCGGTGTGTGTGAGGGTGTGTGTCTCTGTGTGTGAGAGGGTTTGTGTGTGTGGGGGGTGGGGGGTGGGGGGCACAAGTGTCAGAGCACACACCCTTATGTGTCTCCACGCCAGATGCCCTGAGGTCCCAGGAACAGAAAACACACGTATACACCACACACACACACACACACGCACACACACATACAGTATACACCCTTACAGATGCATGCATTACATATTAATTTATCTTCAGTGCACAGATGGTCAGAAAGGCATGTTTATGCCAGAGTCCAGATCAATTCCATTGTAATTCCATCCATCCATTAATCATATTTATTATGATCTAAAAGGCACAACTGATCCTAAATCTCTAATCTGAGATGCCCATGTGTTGTTGTTTTTGGTTCTTCAGAAAGGAACGGAAAATGTGTGGGTGGATGAGGCCAGTGCACGTTTGCCTGGAGGAGCCTTATCATTGTAACAATCTAAGAAGATCCTTATAGGAACACAGATTTCTGTTGGTAACTCAATTCATAATTCATTGTGAAATAATTGTGAAGAAAGTAAGGTATCATGTAATTTGTATATTGTGGTCTGTGCTGGATGGGCCGACCCCCCCTTTCCTATTCATCTGTCATTTATTTTCCTCTGTAATCACATGGTAATAAGCATAAAGAAATAAACTACATTCAAAATACAATAATATACAGTACCAGTCAAAAGTTTGGACACGTACACATTCAAGGTTTTTTTTTTTTTTTTTTTTTTACTGTTTTCTACATTGTAGAATAATAGTGAAGACATCAAAACTATGAAATAACACACATGGAAACATGTATTAATCAAAAAAGTGTTAAACAAATCAAAATATATTTTTGATTTTAGATTCTTCAATGTAGCCACCATTTTTTGGTTACTACATGATTCCATATGTGTCATTTCATTGTTTTGATGTCGTCACTATTATTCTACAATGTAGAAACTTTTGACTGGTACTCTATGTTTGTGATATTTCCTATTATCTGTGAAATATTTTTTAATTTGATTTATTTCACCTTTATTTAAACCAGGTAGGCAAGTTGTGAAAAAGTTATCATTTACAATTGCGACCTGGCCAAGATAAAGTAAAGATGTAATGCTTTTGAGAGTTATGAACTCTCAACTCAGATTTCTTTCCAGATTTGAAATAATACGTATTTCCGGTTTATTGAAATGCAAAATTCAAACCAGAAAAAATCCTAACCTAATTCTAAAAATGTAAATCAGCAAATGTTTTTTGTAAACTATTGCAGAAATTCACTAAGCACATGAAAAGGAGTTTCTTTATAGGGAACATATTCTAATGTTCATCATGTGCCTTTTGTGGATAATTCAATTTGCAATGTAACACATCCTTACAAATCCTACCCAAATATAAAGTATTGAACCCCTACTCCCAACTACTCCAGTCAAATAGTTTTGCCAATGATAATTACAAACACAAGGGCACCAAAACCACCAGTTGAAATTTCACAACACCGTAGACTCAGAGAGAGAAAGTAATGATACTGAATTAACGTTACCATTTTAAAGCCTAGTTCCTGCAAAAACTCTTTGGTTTATCACTCTAAATAAGAAGCATTTCACACCTTGGAGAAGCAAATCTCACTATTTTCTTTAAATCTCAATGAGATGCGTGAAACGCTGCCCAGCATTGTCCTGCTAAGTAGCCACCACTCACACCTGGTTTCTCACCAGCACTGAAACAGTTAACCCATCTACACCTGTCCTATCAGGCACCTGTCTCCAGAGCCCTCGGCCAATCAGGAGTGAGTGAGGAAAGCTACCTGTCGGCATGAAATAAATGTTGGGAGCCAATGTGGACAGGAATCAAACAAGCTCACTCAGCGGGACAAGTCTGCTTCTCTCTGCTAAGACTGACTGACAGTCTTTCACAAGAACACACAAACATATACACACTAGAGGAGACTTTACCTAAAGAAGCCTGAGATCTACTGTCTTGGAAAGGAGTCATGACCAAAGAGATTGAGTAAGTTGACAATTTTTTCTGTGACATGCTATGTTTCATGGGGTTGGAGTTGGTGTTTCATGCTAGAATGTGTTATTTAAGGGAAATGTGTTTGAACTTGTAATAATTCATTTTATTTAAATGCTTTTAACAAAACCCAAAGTCACTTTATATACACAAGAAAATCAGCAGGATAAAAATAGTTAAAATCACACGTTAAAATAAGTAAGTATATAAACAAACACTAAACATGATGACAGACTAACCAGGGAGAACACTAAACAGGATGGCAGACTAACCAGGGAGAACACTAAACAGGATGACAGACTAACCAGGGAGAACACTAAACAGGATGGCAGACTAACCAGGGAGAACACTAAACAGGATGACAGACTAACCAGGGAGAACACTAAACAGGATGACAGACTAACCAGGGAGAACACTAAACATGATTACAGACTAACCAGGGAGAACACTAAATATGAGGACAGACTAACCAGGGAGAACACGAAACAGGATGACAGACTAACTAGGGAGAACACGAAACAGGATGACAGACTAACCAGGGAGAACACGAAACATGATGACAGACTAACCAGGGAGAACACGAAACATGACAGAAAGTGAACTAGATAGAGGATTAAAGCCAAGACGACAGAGAATTCGGGTTAGCAGGTGTGAAGAGCTGTGTCTTTTAGTGTGGACTTGAATTTATGTATGGATTGTGAGGTTCTGACATGGAGAGGGAGGGACTTCCAGAGTTGCACTGCTAAAAACCCAGTCTTCCCTGGAGCGGAGACTGGCGCGAGGGATGGTGACGAGGCCAGTGTTAGAGGAGCGCAGTGAACAGGTGGTAGTGTAGGGGTGCAGGAGGTCAGTAAGGTATGTGGGCGCCAGTCCATTAAGTGCTTTGTAGGTGAGCATGAGCAATTTGTTGAGGGCGATGTGGTCCCAAGGTTTGGTTTTGTGTGAGGACCTGTGCAGCGGAATTTTGATATGTTGAAGTCTGTCCCGTGTTTTGGCGGGGAGCCTGTAGAGAATGGCGTGGCAGGAATCCAAGTGTGATAAAAAAAAACTAAAGCGTGAATGAAGGTTTCAACAATGGGGTCAGTGAGAGAGGGTCTGAGTCGTGAGATGTTATTGAGTTGGAAGAAGTCTGATGTTGGTGATGTTACCGGATGTGGGGTTGAATAAAACACCGAGGTTCCTGACTGTGGATTTGGAGTGGATGGTGCAGCCATCGATTCTCATGTTGACCCCGTTTCCTGATGAGGGAGTTGGGGGCCCATGAGCATGACCTCTTAATTTTAAAAACCATCCACGTTTTCATTTCAGATAGTCCCCAAGAGAGGGGGAGATGTAGTGGAGTTAGTTTTTCATCTGGCCCCAATCTGACTTGTGTCTTGTGGTTTAACTTCCAAGGTGAAATGCAACCAGTCGTATAGTCAAGTGTATTGGTTGGTTAGAATGACAAATGTAAGGCCTTTGGCTGAAACTGCTGTTGATTCTGCAACATTCTCCCCTCTTATAATTTTCATCTAAACTTTTCTGCCGAGGGCCAGAATAGAAAATTATGCAAGCGTTGACTTGTTCATTCATCTTCTGTTGTACAGTAGTTTGAGCCACTTAGACTTCCAGAGAGAGGGTGAGAAATCAGGCACTCGGGCCCCCCTCTCTTTCTCTCTTTACATTGTGTAATGAGACCCCCATGTGAAAGGTGTGTTTTTAGAAAAGTGTGTGTCAGGTTTCTCCATTTTATATTTGACATTCTCTCTCTCCCTGCTATGTTGTGAATTTAAGCCGGCTCATGATTTAAACTGGCCTGTCCATAAGCCGTGTTGACACTAACCCAGGGGGTACAACACACAATGGGGGAGAGAGAAACGGGTATCCCCCGAATGTGTTAGAGGGGCTGGTTAATGACAATGTGTAATGAGTTGAATTACATAACAGTGTAGTGGGGAAACTCTAGACCGGGATTCTCTATTGTAACATCTGTATTGGGCATTATTTAGGGAAAGGAGAGTAGCTAATGAGATATTGTGGTGTTATAGTATACTGAGGTGAGTGAACGTACAGGGAGAGACAGGTGTATCTTAGAACAGTGGTGGGTTGCAGTTTTGAGATGAAGCATTTTAGTAAACAGTTGTATGGAATTATATAAGACGTATAGGTGATCACACAGTCTTATTTGATGCTAATATACCTTATTGTGACAGTCATTAAGAGTTTGGGTTGGAATCGTAACAGCTTAGGTATTTTTCTTGCCATTCTCCCTCTCTTCTAATCAAACATAGTCGGCTGTCAATGCCTGGAGTCTTCCTCTGTTGTTTTGCACATGATGTGGTAGCCCATAGGTAAATCTGCACTGTTTGCATGCTGGCCATTTCAGGGCAACTTACAGGAGAATGCTTGTCCCATTCCCAGTAGCCAGGAAATTCCCAAAACAAATCCTGCTTTTCTCTCTGTTTATCCTGGTCTGAGGAGTAACTCATCCTACCCCCAAATCCCTTGTTTTGTTTCTGGCCTTTTGGCAATATTGAAACCCAGGGACTACCAGGTGAGCGCTCCGGTCCGGAAACGTTTACTTTAGAAATCGTTATATGTTCCTAGGAAGGGAAAGGCTCAAATCAAAAATGTTGTTTCTTTCTTTCCTAAAAAAACAAACACCATACAGTTCTGAGGTAACTTGATCATTTTGAGGTCATACAAGGCATGTTTGTGCGTACATGAGCTCTTGGCCCCTGGCATGTTGAACTTCTCTGACACTTGCAGCCAAATATGGTTAAGATCTGTGGTTTTGCAATCGAAACCCTCCAGAGGCAGGTATGTGCAGTGCGTAAGGTTGTTATTAGCATGCAGATGATCACACCATAAAGCCCTTGCATTTCTAATACACCGGTAAAGAGGCACTTCTATAGCCAAAACGTGCTCATTGTTGCCTTTCTAATATATTATTGTATTATTTTTAAAAAGAAGAGGAATTTAATAACTAAATCCTTCACTGTAATGCCACATTCTGAATGGGAAGCTTACCATTTTCACCTGTAATAAAACTATAATGTAAGTTTATTCATGTGATGTTTCTCCTGGCCTGTTTGCTGCAGGACTCTGGGACTGGTCCTTCAGAACGAGAGCTTCAACTACCAGCGCTACAATAACTACAGCATGGACTCCTGGGCCTACACAGACAGCCTACTCGCATTCGACCAGTGCAAGGTAACTGTGTGTCTGTGTGTTATACCACCTGTTCAACTTTGAGTCCTGTGTATAGATATTGTGCTGTATCAGTACTCACGGTTGTTGTTTCACTTTCACAGACACCCAAAGAGCAGAAGATGGTTGCATGCAGCCGAGGCAGTAGTATGTACAAGCCATCAGAGAGGTAAGATTGACTTCTGAGCAATTATTAACACTACCAAGAGTATGGACTTGATTGAGAGAGCCACCTGTCAATCTAGGGAGAGAGGCACTAAAGGGGTGTGCTTATGGCACAGACAAGGGGGTAAAGGGATTTTAAGTGGTTGCCGGGTGGTATTAGGAGTTCCCATGTCATGAAGTCAAGCCCATTGACATGGATTCAAGCGGTAGAGGCAGGGCAGGGCTTTGGTGAGGTTAGAGTTGGGTGAGCTGGTGGCTAATCCCCATGTCAAACAGAGCCCCAAGGGATTATGGGCCGTGGTACACCTCCTTCTCATCATTCTCCTCCCTCCCCCGAACAACACTCTGACTCACAAAGGAGGAGAAGCAGCCCCAGCTCTGCCGCTCTCTCACCCTCTCTTTTGTCTGGGTTGAAAAATGGCCATCGGTGGGGCACGCTGTTGTCCCGTCAAACACACCCGTCAGTCCCACAGAGAAACTTATAGAAAGAGAGAAAACATTCCAGGATTAGGCCGTAAACAGTTCCTGCCCAGCTCTGTTTAGTTCACGTTCAGTAGCATTGTGTGCTTAGTGGACTCTGAGAACTAAACTGGCTTTATTCATGTTTTATTGACTTTGACGCCTATTTTTACTGTCTGTAATCGTGTGCATGTGTGCTGCTGTATCTGCTACTGTATAAAAGAGCTGGAGTTTATTTGAAGGAAGGAAGTACCTTTGACAATCAGTGTTTCGCGCGAGAGTACTATTTGTCAAACAACCCCATTGATTTCATTGAGTGTCAATCGAAGGGGTGGCGAATTGGGTTGGTCCTGTATCTAAACTCCTCCCCCTTCCCCCAATCCAGGACTATGATTGGCCCCTCCCCCGAGCTGGTCTCCCTGGAGACGCCAGCAAACATTATGAAGCTGCTGTCCGAGAACATTTCCTCCAACCATCCCCAGGAGGCGCTGGGGCTGAACAGCAAGCTGTCACCCCTCTGTCCCCCCTCTGTCCCCCAAAACCCTCTCCCTCTCACTCCCAGTGCAGACACCTACCACAAGCAGGTCATCAACAACATCTTCGACTCCTTGCTCTCCCAGAAGTGGCCCACAGAGACAGCCTTCCCTGAGGCCACCACTGAGGTAAGCTTACAGCACCAAGAAGAGTAGCCATCTTGTTTTTTGGTCTAAATCACAACTGGTGTTGTCCTTTGTCTCTGGCAATGTCTCATCTTCTCCTTCACTTCTAGTTACCCTTCCTCCATCTCTCTCTTTCTTTTTGTCCTTTTCATATTCCCTCTTCTCACATTTTGTCTTGTGTCGCCCTGAAGCAGACTCTACCCTACAGCGATCCCTTTGCCGAGCAGCACAGCCCAGTTTACTCTGACTCTTACAGCAAATCCCCTCCAGAGAGATACAGGTAGCTATTTGCCCCCCGAGAATCAGATCAAAATATGACACCTGTGTGATGACTTCAAAGTCATCACGTCAGCTTGAACACTGAACTATTGTACGCCCAGTATCGCTAATACTTATTAGGCTAAAGATAATGAATATAATTGAGCTGTGTATAAATTATAAAGCAATGGGGGGTAAAATTCCAATAGCAAAGCGTAATGCTGTGCACTAACATTCTTCTCTGTTCTTTTTTTTAGGAACACTTTCCAGTTCATTCTGGGAGCCCCTCAAGCCATGCAGCACAAGTCGTCCGAGCTGCCCATGGTTTACCTCAACAAGGGCCAGTTCTACCCCATCTCCCTTCAGGGGGTGGACAGCTCAGCCAGTCTGATCCCCAACAAAGTCAAGGTGAGTCGAGCTTTGATGACATCACCCATGAACATTTCCTATATCTATAGGATGTTCTGTCTAACACAACCCCAGTGAAAGTATGTTCCTTAGGAATCTCCTGAGAAACAAAATATATATATCTAGGTTCAACATTGTTGACTGTCTGAACCAAGTCGTGGTGAATTGGGGTGGGAAACCTTTTTCTCTCTTTCTGTGATTTCGGGTTTGGAGTTCCGCCAGGCTCACTACTCGGGCCATTGCATATTTCGTCTGGCGGGGCCAAACCCAATGCATGTCAGCCAGTTAGTCAGGCCCTGAGTTCTTTGTGACTAAGTCAGAAGGAGAACAGGGGGAGAGGTGTGGTGCCAACGGCCTGGGTGACAACCCTCTCTTTTGTCAAGTAAAAAGAGAGCACACACAAGCCCTGCTAATAGTTGGTGACAATACCAGGAGAGAATTGAGGATTTTGAATTATGATAACAGGGCCTGAAGTCTGAATAAAACGTGCCCAGTTGTGCCTTTCTCAAAGTCGACGACGCACCAACAAAGACGTATAACCTACACAAAATGTACCTTGTCTGATGGCTCTCTCTCTCTTGCTCTTTCTCTCTTTCTCCCTATTTTCTCTTCTTTCTTTCTCTCTCTCTTTGTTTGTGGCTCTCTTTCTCCAGACGGTGGTCATGGCGGTGTTTGAGAACGACAAGAGCGCAGAGATTCAGCTGAGGTGCTGGAATCACTGGCACGCACGGCAGCCGACCGTTAAGCAGAGAGTCATTGACATCGGTATGGCACCGCAACTTTGACCGTCTACACACAAACACATGTACAGTATAGAAACAGACAGTTACAAGGCTTTCCCCGTTGTCTTCTCTGAAGAATGTCATGGATAAATCTACAACAACAAATGCCACTGACTGGAAGATTTTTGCATGTTGTTTTTGTTGTCGTTTTTTGTAAGCCTGTATCTATTCTGAGCAGATAACCACTTCAATGAAAGACCATAACAATTCGAATGGTTCCAGAAATTTCTCTGAACTAAATCAATATCTTTCTATGTATCTTCTAGCTGACTACAAAGAGGTATTCAGTGGCATCAGCCACGTGGAAGAGGTGGCCTTCAACGCTTTGTCCTTCATCTGGAACCCCAATGAGGAAGCTAAGGTAAAAGCAGCGAGGAAACTGGAGCAACAGGGGAAAACACGCACACTGGCACTGACACAGATGATGTCGTAACGCTTGGCGCACCCCTATTATGTACCTAGCCACGCTACCCATTGAGCTGAAATGGGGCGATGAAGGAGCGCTGAGGGTTGGGAGGGGAGGAATCCCTGGCATGCGGCTGCCCCGGTGCAAGGGAAGAGCGTCACGTCGAGAGCGCTTACTGCAATCTGCTCACTGCCCCCCAGGGCATAAGGGTGGGGCAATAAAACTCACTGCAGGTGAGGGAGAGAGAATGAGAATGGGAAAGGACAGGTTGGAAGGAATGAGAGAGAAAAACTCCTTTTAATAAACACGGAAGGCACTTGTTGTCACAACCATCCCTTTCCACTCCTGGCCCCTCACAATAGTATGTTCAAATCAATGCCTCTCATATTCTAAAACCTTACCAAGACCCAACCAGTGTGGAAACATTCTAGACTTTTCTGCCATGCTGTACCTCTGTACATTTGTCCACATTGGAGGGGGTTTACAATCCAAAAAGGTGTCATTACACCATGTGTCCATAGAGTTCTAGTGTTTGTTTTGTAAAAAAAAAAAGCGAATTGTGTCAACGCCACTAATGTTCCTTATAGGAAACATCGCTGCAGTCTATACTCTTCTGTAAACTGGTTATCTCTGTATACCCGTCGCAAGGCCCACTGGTTGATGCTTATTTACATTTTAGGCCTCACTCCCCCCTATCTGAGATATCTACTGCAGCCCTCATCCTCCACATACAACACCCGTTCTGCCAGTCACATTCTGTTAAAGGTCCCCAAAGCACACACATCCCTGGGTCGCTCCTTCGCTGCAGCTAGTGCTTGGAACGAGCTGCAACAAACACTCAAACTGGACAGTTTTATCTTAATCTCTTCATTGAAAGACTCAATCATGGACACTCTTACTGACAGTTGTGGCTGCTTTGTGTGACATATGGTTGTCTCTAACTTCTTGCCCTTTGTGCTGTTGTTCGTGCCCAATAATGTTTGTACCATGTTTTGTGCTGCTACCATGTTGTTGCTACCATGTTGTTGTTATGTTGTGTTGCTACCATGCTGTGTTGTCATGTGTCGCTGCCTTGCTATGTTGTTGTCTTAGGTCTCTCTTTATGTAGTGTTGTGTTGTCTCTCTTGTCGTGATGTGTGTTTTGTCCTATATTTTATTTATTTTATTTTTAATCCCAGCCCCCGCAGATGACTTTTTGCCTTTTGGTAGGCCGTCACTGTAAATAAGAATTTGTTCTTAACTGACTTGCTTAGTTAAATGAAGGTTAAATTTAAAAAAATGATTTTTAAGGTTCCAAATATCTGTGCAAGGACCTTTAACCTTTTACTGCAGTGGGCTAAATCAGGGTCACACAGAGTGCTTCTTGGTAGTCTTAAACAAATCTACAGTGAAACAAAATATACACCTCTCACACATGGTTATGGGCCTACAAAAAAGAAGACACCTGTACCATTTAAAAAAAATTTAAATAACATTATTTCACCTTTATTTAACCAGGTAGGCAAGTTGAGAACAAGTTCTCATTTACAATTGCGACCTGGCCAAGATAAAGCAAAGCAGTTCGACACATACAACGACACAGAGTTACACATGGAGTAAAACAAACATACAGTATAAACAAGTCTATATACGATGTGAGCAAATGAGGTGAGATAAGGGAGGTAAAGGCAAAAAAAGGCCATGGTGGCAAAGTAAATACAATATAGTAAAACACTGGAATGGTAGATTTCCAGTGGAAGAATGTGCAAAGTAGAAATGAAAATAATGGGGTGCAAAGGAGCAAAATAAATAAATAAAATAAATACAGTAGGGAAGAGGTAGTTGTTTGGGCTAATGTCAGATATAGAGTTGAAATGTATTCCATGTTGAGTTTGCATCCCAATATTACACTTTACACACATCAGAGAAGACTGAAATATAGCAAAACCGTTTGATATCGATACACCGTATTTTCTGCGGCTTTTAAAAAATAATGTTCATTCATTATGAATAACATTTCACCCATGAGGCCACTAGGTCATTTGACAGGGCAGCAAAGCTGTTCTAGAAAGTTCCAATTCAACTGTTGTCTGATACCCTGTGTAACCCTCTTCTTCTCTCTCCTCCAGGTGTACATTGGCATTAACTCTCTGAGCACAGACTTCTCCTCTCAGAAGGGAGTGAAGGGGCTTCCTCTCAACCTCCAGATCGACACATATGACTTCAGCAGCGGCACCAACCGCCTTATCCACAGAGCAGCCTGCCAGGTCAAAATTTTCTGCGATAAGGTCAGTGAAGATCTCTATCCACTGTGCTAGCTATGCTCATCCATGACATAAAAATATTTTGTTGTTGTTTGTTTTTAAAGAAATGCACCTGTTGTACGGCTGACTCATTTGTTAAATGAGGAGTAAAAGTGTCAGAGTGGAGCTTTGACCGTCTGTCTTTTTCCTCAGGGTGCAGAGAGGAAGATGAGGGATGAAGAGAGGAAAAGGAGCAAGAGGAGAGTAAAGACAATCATTGACTCAAGCAACAACAGTAAGTCTACCTCAGGCTCTTATTACTAATATAATGACAGCCTACTACATCCACCAACAAAATAATCCACCTATACATCATGTTGTGTGCCAGAACATGCAAATAAGGAATTTAATTACAGTTTGGGTATCTTTCATCAGTTTGTTTTTATCGTGAAGCTTGGCCTTCCCAAGTCCAATTCAACTCCATTGCGTGATTGAAAATGTACTCTGACTAGATCAGCAGTGGAGCAAGACACCAACCCAAGCAAGAAATACATCCTGTATTTTAAGTCTGTGATTGTAATTTAACACCTAATGGGTTTCTAACAAAATTTAGAATTTGGGGATTTGGACCCATTTGTATGAATAGCATCCGACTCTTTCTTAAAGAGAATAACCAGTGGTGCATTACAATGTCATAGAACCAGTTTCCGACACTCAGGTAAACCTTACTCATAGACTAAAGAGCACCGGGTAAACCAGTCCTTTATACCTTAGGCCAGTCTGTAACGCCAATTCTAAACCAGTGTTCTCCTCTCCCTCCTCAGCCAACAAGTCAGTAGTGTCCAGCTCAATGGGAAGTGGCAGCACCTTCTTCAAGACCCTGGAGGACCACGTCACCAACCCTGTCCTCTTCATCCCAGAGATGCACCTCTCCAACATGCAGCGCTGCGGCCTGGTAGGTTCCCCCCCCCCATCCCTTATCCACTCCCCCTTTATTTTCCTCTCCTCTTTTTTTTCTCTCTCTCTCTCTTTTTCTGGGATTGAGGGATCTTGGAGTTCACCACCACAAGAGTGAGTTGAGTCATGTTCCCTGCTATCCCTGGACTGTAGCTCCAGGCTGACGGCGTACAGAGTGGGGGGGGAAAGGGATAGTGTGGGAAAAAAATGTTGTGGGAAAAGTGGGTTGGGATGGGAGAGTGAGGAGAGACAGACGCCGAGATCAGACGATCTAATTGGTGGGTCGTTCAGTTTCCTCGACTCGAAACTCGACTCAAGTGTGACTGACACACGGATTAACCTGCGGGGGCTTAGACAAACACACACACACACACACACACACACACACACACACAAGTCCCCCTTTTCAGTGTTGTTGACACAAGCCAGTGGAGGTGGTAAGGGCTGCTGTCCTGACAGGCCTTTAGTTCCCACAGTCTGGGCTTTAGAGAGTGGGGAAGGAGAGTGTGTATGTGCTCAGTATGCCTAGTAAGGTCTGCATGCCAGCCCCTTTCCAGCATTTCTTCCCTAGTGTTAATGAACACACACTTATTAGACAGTACGTAGATTATATACATCTTCACAGCTTTAAGAGAGGAAAGCAAGGTAGAGATGTGACCTAATTCAGGCTAAAGGTGAAGGGGGTACCTTGCATTTTGGAGGTGGGGGGTGGGGGGGTTGCAAGGCTTGAGTATCGTAAATCATTCCATCGCTCAAAGAAAATGTCTTCGATAACTTTCTTAGAAAAGGTCAGCTTCTTTAGAGAGGAGCGACATCAACATGACTCGTAAAAGAGTCTGGAAATGTTCTGTTCTATAATATACAATGTGACTCGCTGACCGGTTGTGAGACAAACATCTCTGAACGTCAGACAAACGTCTTGTCTGGAACCTTTTATCTGTCTGCATCTGCGTCACCATTCATGTGCACATCGACAGATTAGTGATAATAACATTCATACTCATGACTGTTACAACCATGCAATGACTGGGGATGGGAAATGAAGCAATAATATTCTACGGAGGAGTTGTACCTAATCGTTTTACTTATCTCCTATTTCTCCGTGTAGGCACCCCCCACAACACTGGAGGAGGTTGAAAAGAGCTCACTGAAGAGACTTTACCCTAATCGACTGGAACAAAGCAATGGTAGCCCACCACCAAGCAAACAGGCCAGATGCGAGGAGCAGCAGCGAGGTAAAGAAGAATTTCTGAATTGAAAATAATGTACTTCCTGTATTGAAATGGAATTGGCTCAAACCCAAACCTGTTGTACAGACAATACATATAGTATGAGGCAAAGAATAAGTGGTCAATATGCAAAGCAAAGCCCTGCTGTGGTCCTTGTCTGGCACACACAACCTGAAGTATTCTGTTACCTTGTTTTTGCAGTACTCCTGTACGTGAGAACCGAGTCAGAGGAAGTGTTCGATGCTCTCATGCTCAGCAGCCCAACCCTGAAAGGCCTAAGACAAGCGGTAGGTAGTACACTCATGATACTTGTTCCTTCCTTACCCAACCTTGTTGTCATGCTCCAAGCATCTCATCCAGCAACCAGGAGAAGATACCGTGACACTCATCTTTCGTTTGTTCCTTTCTCAGATTTCTGAAAAGTACGCCATGCAACAGGACACCATTGGGAACATCTACAAGAAATGCAAAAGAGGGTAAGTTACTTTTTAAACCAAGGCCCTGCATTGATCTGTGTTTTTATTTTATTTTGGGGGGGGGGTTACTTCAGGAGGAATAAGTGTTAGCATTAGCTATGCTACATAATTACCAATAGTATTAGCATGTAACATTAGCAAGATACAGTAAGTTGAAGGGAAATTGTTCTGATTTGATTAAAGGAAAACTCCACCCAAAAATAATTAGTCTATTGTTGACATAGTTCCAAAAAGTTTTACTTGTCAGCAATCATGTTTTCAAGATGCACTATACATACAAAAGTATGTGGACACCCCTTCAAATTAGTGGATTTGGCTTTTTCAGCCACACCTGTTGCTGACAGGTGTATAAAATCGAGCACACAGCCATACAATCTCCATAGACAAATATTGGCAGTAAAATGGCCTTACTGAAGAGCTCAGTGACTTTCAATGTGGCACCGTCATAGGATGCCACATTTCCAACAAGTCAGTTAATCAAATTTCTGCCCTGCTAGAGCTTCCTCGGTCAACTGTAAGTGCTGTTATTGGGAAGTGGAAACGTCTAAGAGCAACAACGTTTCAGCCGCGAATTGGTAGGCCGCACAAGTCCACAGTATGGGACTGCCGAGTGCTGAAGCGTGTAAAAATCACCTGTCCTCGGTTGCAACACCTCAGTACCGAGTTCCCAACTACCTCTGGAAGTGACATCAGCACAAGAACTGTTCTTCGGGAGCTTCATGAAATGGGTTTCCATAAGATTACCATGCGTAATGCCACGCGTCGGCTTGAGTGGTGTAAAGCTTGCGACCATTAGACTCTGGAGCAGTGGAAACGCGTTCTCTAGAGGGATAAATCACGCTTCACCATCTGGCAGTCTGATGGACGAATCTGGGTTTGGCGGATGCCAGGAGAACGCTACCTGCCCGACTGCATAGTGCCAACTATAAAGTTTGGTGGAGGAGGAATAATCGTCTGGGGCTGTTTTTCAATGTTTGGGCTTAGTTCCAGTGAAAGGAAATCTTAATGCTACAGCATACAATGACATTCTAGATCATTTTGTGCTTTCAACTTTGGCAACAGTTTGAGGAAATCGCTTTCCTGTTTCAGCATGACAATGACCCCCTTGCACAAAGTGAGATCCATAGAGAAATGGTTTGTCGAGACTGGTGTGGAAGAACTTGACTGGCCTGCACAGAATCCTGACCTCAACCCCATCGAACACCTTTGGGATGAATTGGAACACCGATTCCGAGCCAGACCTAATAGCCCAACATCCCGACCTCACTGATGCTCTTGTGGTTGAATGAAAGCAAGTCCCCGCAGCAATGTTCCAACATCTAGTGCACAGCCTTCCCAGAAGAATGAAGGCTGTTATAGCAGCAAAGGGGGACCAACTCCATATTAATGCCTATAATTTAGAAATGAGATGTTTGACGAGCAAACTTTTGGTCATGCAGCATATAACTTTCAAAATACTGAAATCATCCCTGTATAATGCTGCAAAATGCATCATACGGGATGATTTCTGTATTTTGAAAGTTACATATCTTGGTAGGTTGAATCGAAGTTGAATCTTGCTTGAATTTTGGTCTTTCCTCAGTAAGGAAGGCAACTAAAGTTGACAGACCGGCTAGGTGAGCTAGCTAGCTCTGTCTCCTGGAATGTGATAATTGCAGCTCTTCCAAAAAACACAGGATGGAAAGATTTTAAAACTAGGCTGGATGAGTCACCCTATTCTTTTACTTTACAGTATTTATGTTCCTCTAATCTGATCTAACCATCCCATAGCTACACCAAGAAGTGTTCTGGTCTATTTACTTCAGAGAGTGAAAAGAGGGTGGCACCTTATTGAGCAACAATGTGGAGGCCAGGTGGTTGACATTAAATAGGACTAGCCTTTGAAAAAGAGCTGGTCTCCCTATTGGCAGCATGTCAACCATGAAATTAAATAATGGTGGCCATTTTGTTTTCAATGCTTGCGCCAAAGGCTGTGTCCGAAATCGGTCTTGCCAAATACTTACTAAAATGTCCTACTATGTACTAATTCTACTACATACTATTTAGAACGTACTGTTTAGTAAAAACGAATGCAGTTATCAACAAATATCAACATACTAGGCTCACCCATCCTGAGAACCTGTCATCTAGTGTGCAATTGCGTTGATTCCCGCCATTTGGTCACAGCGCGTCCGCTTATTTCGTTATCGAAGGTCTTTATCAAACACATGCAAGTCTGGAAAGACAATTTTCTTCCTTAATAGTGTGCAGCAAGTTCTACTAGATGAAAAGCAGTAATGAGTATAGCATCCTGGCATTTAAATCTGCAATATGTAACCTTTTGGGCAACCTGATCAAATTCACATAGAAATGTGAAGTATATTGATCTGTCATTCTCATTGAAAGCAAGTCTAAGAAGTGGTAGATCTGTTCTATGTGCACTATTTCTATAGTTCCCGTTCTTAAGTTTAGTTTTTGCATCTTTTTATATTTGGTTTTGTACACCAGCTTCAAAAAGCTGAAAATCCAACATTTTTGGTTGTTGAAAAAGATATTTCACAGCACTTTAGATGGTACAATGATTCTCTACACTTGCTTGTTTTGTCACATTAACTATTTGAATTTTAGCAACCAGAAAATGGCAGAACTGTTTGTGCATATTGCACCTTTAAACCATACTCGATTTTAGACATTTCGCATACTATAAAACATACTCATTTTGCATACTATAAAACATACTCTTTTCGCACAACTAAAATGCCTTCTATTTAGATGCAAGTATATGTATGCGTATTTGGATGTCACCATAGTCTTTGGGGAAAAATTCTGTACTATTCTAATTTTATAGTGGTCTTTATGTTTACTGAATAGGTGACATTTCCCTAAGCTTCAGATCTACCACTAGTAGTAAAGTAGGCCTGTTGTAGGTGTCTTCACACAAGCATTCATACCAATGAAGATGTGTAACTAACATGTTCCGAGGCAGTAATCTGTTGAAGCTGACTTGATGGAGTAGATCACTGTCACCTAGAATGTTGTGTGGTTTATTCTGTCACACTGCCTGAAAGGCTTTAATAACTTTGATTGAAGTTGAGTTTGCCCTGGGGTTTGAATGGAGAACCCAACAGGTTATGTCTCATTCCGCTTATAGTGTTCTATCAGTCCCTTCCCTCCGGGGAGCGTGAGCAGGCAGTTCGCTTGATTATCAACAGAGCTTTACTTACCGTAAAGACGGGTTGCCCTATGGGAAAAGGAGTCTGGCCTGATAAATTGTCTGCAGTGTTGAGGGAATTGTAGGCTTCTCACTCTTTTGTTTCGTGACTACAAAATGTATCAGCCAGACAGCAGAAAACTGGTCATTTACATAGCATGTTCCCCCCTACAAAGACATTAATCTGTTATTTGTCTGTTTATTTTTCAGGATTTTCGTCAACATGGATGACAACATCATTGAACACTACAGCAACCACTCAGCATTCCTCATAGAGATCTCTGAAATCATGTGCGGTCAGTTCCAGGTCACTCTCATGGAGTTATGAAGAGAGGGGGCGGACATTTTTGATGTTCGGCCCACCCCATTGCAAAGTGTGGCCAATCAAACTGCCTGCCGATTTTCAACTTTTTAAGCACTACTCTGTGAGAGACTATTGGCTAGCCCAAGATGGCAAAGACCAATGAGGCCAAAGAAGACAAGCTACACCCACCATTAGTTCAACCATCAAACCGACTTCAGACCAAGAGCTTTATAACCAATGCCAGTCACTGCCTTTGTAAATACAATTTAACCCCCTTATGACGTTTTACTGTAGTATATATTTTATAACAGAGCGATTCTGATGAATTATGCTGTAAATATTTTATGTAAATAGAAATTAATATGACATATGAGTGATAGTATAACCCATTTTCCACACACATCCAAAGCTATGTATTTCCATTTCAGGAGACATACCGTCCATGTATGTTGTCAACTTTTCCAAAAGACTGCCATTCTAGCTGCTTTTCATGTACTTATAATTTCTTCCAAGGGATCTCAAGTAATGGGAATGATGCCATTGTGTTGGATTATATGTTTTTCACTATATTACAGATGTGGGATCTTAATTTGTGCCAGTTTGCTACAGCAGGAAAATAATCCTGCAGCAATAGGGAATGTGAAGTATTATGTGGATTATAATAAGTTGACATTTTTGTAGGGGTTGATACATTTTGCATAAGGGAAAATCAAGTGACATTTCTAAGTGGAAGCAAACTTTAAAACCCCTTTTTAAACCTCAAATACACTACGAGTTTAAAATTTCCTGCATTGCAGGAAAATTCTCCTGCAATATGGTGATCAATTAAGATCCTACATCTGTGTATTTCTCTGACCATAATGTTTGCTATTATAGTGCTACCAATAGTATAATGCTGTAGCCTGTTAGTTTCACACCCCAGAATTCTCCAACCAGGGACTTTTTTTAGAACCAAAGTCACACATTTCCCACTTCGGTGATTATTGCCTTCACAAAAACCTGAGTGGCCTTCTTTCATAGAGGACTGTACACATTTCTAGGTTGTATTGTAACCATCACATTTTTCCCCTAAGGACCTGTGCCTGAACCACTTGATACCTTATCAACCCCTGTCAAAATCTTTCAGTTGGGTTTACTTGTATGTTTTTTGCAACATTTCAATTCTCTATCTATATCCCTGTAATGTATATTATGATTTTAGCATGGCGATCCTTTTGTATTGATACTCTTCTTAGTTTTTTTGTTTTTGAAAGAATATAAAAAATATACGAAATAAAAGATGTTGTCTTTTAGTGGTTTTAGTATGCTAAAGTTTGAAGATGACTTAAAATGAATTCACTTCAACTCAAATCTTACTGAATGATGACATGTTAAGAATACCCTAGACCAGTACAGGCCTATAGCCTATAGCACAGGCCCTTTCCAGCTAGCACGTAACGTTCTGAGAACGATATGTTTCTTCCAGGTTGGTGAGAGCGTGGTTGTCCTATGTTTATTTTGAATACAACCTTCCCACAACATTCTGGGAACCATATGTTTCTTCGGAGGAAATTTCAGTTAGCAGTGTTAAGTCTTATTGAAACATGTTCTCAGAACGTTATTTAATTACCTTCAAATAACCAATCATTTCTGTTCTCAGAACCTCCCTGCAACCAAAAAATGAACGTTCCCAGAACAGGCAGAATTTTCACTTATGGTCTCAGAAAATTTAAAAAAACGTTCAATTTTGCCGGTCAGGAAATGTATCACTTAGTTCCCAGAACCAATGGGAAACCAAAAACATACGTCCCCACAACTTCCAATGAACCAAATGTGCTAGCTGGGTTAATACCAGACAGATTGCTCAAAAGTGACTTAAAAATTGGATGTCTATCCATGTCCTCAGGACGTTGGGAATGCCTTTAAATCCGGCTACTAGGGGCAACAGTGAGCTCTATTGCCATCAAGTAGGCTTGGGTTTTGCCAATAATCCCATGACTCTCGATCAGAAGGTTGAGAGTTCACTCACTCCATGCTTTTTTGTTTTAGACCTATCCTAAACATTAACCCTTAACCTTACAAATTTGACATTTGGAGCAACTTCAAAATTTGATGTTTTGAGAAACGGAATGATACTGAGCAGGAGGACTCTGAAGGAGTCAACCCAGAGTGTCAAACACTCTTTGAAATTTGACGTTTGGAGAAACATCTTATTCTGCACTGAGACTGTGTTAGCTTGTTGCTTAATTCATGTACATGTGTGTGTCTAGTCCTGTCTGCTTATTTTATATCAGACATCACAAACCAAATTCTTATTCTGTTAACAATAAGGTTAAGTATCTCTATCATCTTGAGTGTGTGTGTGTATACATGTGTGTACTGTATGCATGAGTCTGTGTCTATGTGCACGTGTGTGCCTGTCTGTCTGTTTAGCCAGTTTATTGGATGAAACCTCTTGCCTCTTCCTTATCCTTACCCGTTTGTTCCAGCATGCGAGCTGCTTCTAGTGCGGACACAACTTATATAGCAGGCAGCACACGTACCTATGTGGAGTGTTTGGGCATCCTTCACTGGGTACCAAAGAGGAGACAGAGAGCTGGAGAGGGGGAGAGAGAGGGAGATGGAGAGAAAGTGAAGAGAGAAGAATAAAAGAGAAGCGAAAGACAGCAAGAGAGGGTTTGTGAATCCAGTGGGTACCAGAGATGAGAGAGACAGAAGGAAAGAGAGAGCGAGAGAAATAGAAGTGAGAGAGAGAGAGAGAGAGAGAGGGAGGGAGAGAGAGAGAAGCTGAATGCACACTCGGCTACATCTGAAATCTAACACAGCCATCCTCCCGTGACCCGTGATCGAGACAAGAGAAAGAGGGGAGGAGAGAGAAAGGGTAAGAGATGCATAGGGCAATCATAGGATCCTACTAGAAGGAATAACGTAAGGAGTACAGACGGACAGAGGATGAGCAGGCAAGACGTGGAGCCCGCTACTACCTCACCTGAATGGTACGTGTGTCCTTCTAATTCGGTTTGGCTTACAGTGCAATCAATATGACAGCTAATGAGGGAAAGAGTGTGTGTGGATGTAGGATGTCTGTGAATCATAGAACATTTTGTGAGAAACTAAACACGCTTAGAGAGAGTATTGAGTCGTCACAATGATACGTATATAATGACGAGATGGTCAAGTCTCATGTCTAACAATGGGATTCGCTGTCCTCGGAGAGGAAGAGGCAGGAGAGACGAAGTGAATACCATGTGGGACCATTCTAGCCAATGAGAAGGAAGATAGTGTGAAAAACAGGCACAACACCATATAAAATAGTTTTTCTAAAAGTTGCCGGTATGCCACGTGTGTGTACTTATATTAGTACATTCGTAACAACCTACACATCACAACACTTCTATTCAATCAAATAAGCCTCACATAGCAAATAAGCTATTACAGTTTCTGGGGACCAAATTCAACATTCTCTCATGGACCTCCATACAAAAACGACTCGCTTGGTGGGCAATTTTTTTCTGGAGGAGACCGATTGTGGACCGAGTTACCCTTTTCGCTTCACCTCTTCCTCCCTGGTTGTCATCTTTCAATTCAAACCTTAATCGCATTTCTAATAGTTTCCCCTGATTATTATTCTGAAAGTTGTATGCCAACTTCTGTATCTTATGTAAAATGTGTCCTGCTGCTCAATGTCTTAGGCTGCATTTACACAGACAGCAATTACACAGACAGCCCAACTCTGATCTTTTGGCAGAATATCCGAATGGGGCTGCCTGTTTAAACACAGCCTTAGAGACACAGGTGTCATCAGGGGCCGCATTTGCTCATTTGTACTTGATCATCTTTGGGTGGCCATGAAGGTGAGCATGTTAAAAGAATGAGAGGGAAAATGATATAAATTACTTTTCTATGATTCAAAATAGTAAATTACAGTGCCTTGCAAAAGTTTTCATCCTCCTTGGCATTTTTCCAATTTTGTGGCATTACAACCTGTAATTTAAATGGATTTTTATTTGGATTTCATGTAATGGACAAAATAACTAAATAAGATCTCGTGCGACCAATTACCTTCAGAAGTCATGTAATTAGTTAAATAAAGTCCACCTGTGTGCAATCTAAGTGTCACATGATATGTCACGTGATCTCAGTATATATACACCTGTTCTGAAAGTCCCCAGAATCTGCAACACCACTAAGCAAGGGGCTCCACCAAGCAAGTGGCATCATGAAGACCAAGGAGCTCTCCAAACAGGTCAGGGACAAAGTTGTGGAGAAGTACAGATCAGTGTTGGGTTATAAAAAAATATCTGAAACTTTGAAGTTTCCCATCCATTATTAAAAAATGGTAAGAATATGGCACCACAACAAACCTGCCAAGAGAGAGCCGTACACCAACACTCACGGACCAGGCAAGGAGGGCATTATTCTGAGGCAACAAAGAGATCAAAGATAACACTGAAGGAGCTGCAAAGCTCCACAGTGGAGATTGGAGTATCTGTCCATAGGACCACTTTAAGCCGGACACTCCAGAGTTGGGCTTCACGGAAGAGTGGCCAGAAAAATGCCATTGCTTAAAGAAAAAAATAAGCAAACACGTTTGGTGTTCACCAAAAGGCATGTTGACAGACAACAGACAATAGGCAAGCAGCTTGGTGAGAAGGCAACAAATGTTGGGACAATTATTCGAAAATGGAAGAAGTTCAAGATGATGGTCAATCACCCTCGGTCTGGGGCTCCATGCAAGAGCTCACCTCGTGGGGCATCAATGATCATGAGGAAGGTGAGGGATCAGCCCAGAACTACACGGCAGGACCTCATTCAGGACCTCATGGGACCACATTCTCAAAGAAAACCATTAATAACACACTACGCCGTCATGGATTAAAATCCTGCAGCGCACGCAAGGTCCCCCTGCTCAAGCCAGCGCATGTCCAGGCCCGTCTGAAGTTTTCCAATGACCATCTGGATGATCCAGAGGAGGAATGGGAGAAGGTCATGTGGTCTGATGAGACGAAAATAGAGCTTTTTGGTCTGAACTCCACTCGCCGTGTTTGGAGGAAGAAGAAGGATGAGTACAACCCCAAGAACACCATCCCAACCATGAAGCATGGAGGTGGAAACATCATTCTTTGGGGATGCTTTTCTGCAAAGGGGACAGGACGACTGTACCGTATTGAGGGGAGGATGGATGGGGCCATGTATCGCGAGATCTTGGCCAACAACCTCCTTCCCTCAGTAAGAGCATTGAAGATGGGTCGTGGCTGGGTCTTCCAGCATGACAACGACCCAAAACACACAGCCAGGGCAACTAAGGAGTGGCTCCGTAAGAAGCATCTCAAGGTCCTGGAGTGGCCTAGCCAGTCTCCAGACCTGAACCCTATAGAAAATCTTTGGAGGGAGCTGAAAGTCCGTTTTGCCCAGCGACAGCCCCGAAACTTGAAGGTCTGTATGGAGGAGTGGGCCAAAATCCCTGCTGCAGTGTGTGCAAACCTGGTCAAGAACTACAGGAAACGTATGATCTCTGTAATTGCAAACAAAGGTTTCTGTACCAAATATTAAGTCCAGATTTTCTGATGTATCAAATAGTTATGTCATGCAATAAAATGCAAATTAATTACTTAAAAATCATACAATGTGATTTTCTGGATTTTTGTTTTAGATTCCGTCTCTCACAGTTGAAGTGTACCTATGATGAAAATTACAGACCTCTACATGCTTTGTAAGTAGGAAAACAAGTCAAATACTTGTTCTCCCCACTGTATTTCAATCTTACCCTGCCTTACTAAAGTCTTCGAAAGCCAAATCAACAAAAAGATTACCGACCATTTAGAATCCCACCGCACCTTCTCTGCTATGCAATCTGGTTTCAGAGCTGGTCATTGGTGCACCTCAGCCACGCTCAAGGTCCTAAACGATATCTTAACCGCCATCGATAAGAAACAATACTGTGCAGCCGTATTCATTGACCTGGCCAAGGCTTTCAACTCTGTCAATCACCACATTCTCATCGGAAAACTTGATAGCCTTGGTTTCTCAAATGATTGGCTCGCCTGGTAGACCAACTACTTCTCTGATAGAGTTCAGTGTGTCAAATTGGAGGGCCTGTTGTCCGGGCCTCTGGAAGTCTCTATGGGGGTGCCACAGGGTTCAATTCTTGGGCCGACTCTCTTCTCTGTATACACCAATGATGTCGCTCTTGCTGCTGGTGAATCTCTGATCCACCTCTATGCAGACGACACCATTCTGTATACTTCTGGCCCTTCTTTGGACACTGTGTTAACAACCCTCCAGATGAGCTTCAATACCATACAACTCTCCTTCCGTGGCCTCCAACTGCTCTTAAATCCAAGTAAAACTAAATGCATGCTCTTCAACCGATCGCTGCCTGCACCTGCTTGCCCGTCCAGCATCACTACTCTGGACGGTTCTGACTTAGAATATGTGGACAACTACAAATACCTAGGTGTCTGATTAGACTGTAAACTCTCCTTCCAGACTCACATCAAACATGTCCAATCCAAAGTTAAATCTAGAATTGGCTTCCTATTTCGCAACAAAGCATCCTTCACTCATGCTGCCAAACATACCCTCGTAAAACTGACCATCCTACCGATCCTCGACTTCGGCGATGTCATTTACAAAATAGCCTCCAATATCCTATAGAATAAACTGGACGCAGTCTATCACAGTGCCATCTGTTTTGTCACCAAAGCCCCATATACTACCCACCACTGAGATCTGTACGCTCTCGTTGGCTGGCCGTTGGCTTTATACTCGTCGCCAAACCCACTGGCTCCAGGTCATCTACAAGACCCTGCTAAGTGAAGTCCCCCTTATCTCAGCTCGCTGGTCACCATAGCAGCACCCACCTGTAGCACGCGCTCCAGCAGGTATATCTCTCTGGTCACCCCCAAAACAAATTCTTCCTCTCCTTCCAGTTCTCTGCTGCCAATGACTGGAACGAACTACAATAATCTCTGAAACTTGAAACCCTTATCTAGCTCACTAGCTTTGAGCACCAGCTGTCAGAGCAGCTCACAAATTACTGCACCTGTACATAGCTCATCTATAATTTTGCTCAAACAACTAACTCTTCCCCTACTGTATTTATTTATTTTGCTCCTTTGCACCCCATTATTTCTATCTCTACTTTGCACATTCTTCTACTGCAAATCTACCATTCCAGTTTTTTACTTGCTATATTGTATTTACTTCGCCACCATGTCCTTTTTTTGCCTTTACCTCCCTTATCTCACCTCATTTGCTCACATTGTATATAGACTTATTTGTCTACTGTAATATTGACTGTATGTTTGTTTTACTCCATGTGTAACTCTGTGTTGTTTTATGTGTCGACCTGCTTTGCTTTATCTTGGCCAGGTCGCAAATGAAAATGAGAACTTGTTCTCAACTTGCCTACCTCGTTAAATAAAAGTGAAAAAAAAGAAAGTTTTGAGACTGGGATGAGGTTCACCTTCCAGCAGGACAATGACCCTAAGAATACTGCTAAAGCAACACTTGAGTGGTTTAAGGGGAAAACATTTAAATGTCTTGTAATGGCCTAGTCAAAGCCCAGACCTCAATCCAATTGAGAATCTGTGGTATGACTTAAAGATTGCCGTACACCAGTGGAACCCATCCAACTTGAAGGAGCTGGAGCAGTTTTGCCTTGAAGAATGGGCAAAAATCCCAGTGGCTAGATGTGCCAAGCTTATAGAGACATACCCCAAGAGACTTGCAGCTGTAATTGCTGCAAAAGGTGGCTCTACAAAGTATTGAATTTGGGGGGGGGGGGGTGAATAGTTATGCACGCTCAAGTTCTGTTTTTTTGTCTTATTTCTTGTTTGTTTCACAATAAAAACTATTTTGCATCTTAAAAGTGGTGGGCATGCTGTGTAAATGGGATGCTCTGGATCAATATGTACAACAATGTGTTCCAGTTCCCGCCAATATCCAGCAACTTCGCACAGCCATTGAAGAGGAGTGGTACAACATTCCACAGGCCACAATAAACAGTCTGATGAAGCCCATGCGAAGGAAATGTGTCATTCTGCATGAGGCAGATACTGACAGGTTTTCTGATCCACACCCCTACCTTTTTTTAGGTATCTGTGACCAACAGATGCATATCTGTATTCCCACTCATGTGATATCTATATATTAGGGCCTAATGAATTTATTTAAATAGACTGATTTCCTTACATGACTCACTAAAATATTTTTATTTGTCGCATGTTGAGTTGATATTTTTGTTCAGTTTAGCTGGCTAGCCAACAAGAAAGCAAGGCAAATCCTCCACACAGCCATCTCGCCATTCCCTTCTATTTCAAATCCTATGGTTTGTAGCTAAAAGTTGGATGTCAAGATGAAACCTATTTAGCTGTTGCTGACTGCCAAAATAAAAGAAACACTTGAGTAAGTGAGGGATACAAAGTCTATTGAAAGCAGCTGCTTCCACACAGGTGTGGTTCCTGAGTTCATTTAGAAATTCAAACAAACCATCATGCTTAGGGTCATGTATAATCATGCCCAGTTGCCCATTATTTTGGATGGCATGGCTAGCAGAAGAGATCTCAGTGACTTTTAAAGAGGGATCTCAAAGGAGCATAGGGGATTTAAAGGGTGTGTGTGTCTCACTCACCAGATCTCAATCCAATTGAATACCGAGACAGTGTTTTCCACCACCATCAACAAAACACCCATAGATTTCCAGACACTTGTAGAATTTATGCCAAGGCGCATTGATGCTGTTCTGGAAAATCGACTTAATTAATATTGTAATTCATTTTAAAGACCCAGTGCAGTCAAAATTCAGTTTTCCTGTGTTTTGTATCATATTGTACAAAAGCTGATGATACGAACCCTGAAAACATCCGATGTTTTTTAACAGTGATATTTCCTTGAAAATACAATCTACACAAGACATTCTAATCGGCAGGTTTGCATGGGCAAGAGTTTTGGTATTTGTAAGATTATCATGCGGTAAATTAGACCACTAACAAAGAGATTTCCAAATCTCTCTGCCAATAACAGCTAGTTTCACATTTCCCCCTCCCCACCACTCCCAAACAGTCCTAGCAAAATTCTTGATACATTTTAGCAAAAACATTTTTTTTATTGCAAATATATTATTCCATTGTTACCCAGAAATTATTTGATGTTGATATAAAAACCGCTGCATTGGGCCTTTAAGTCATATTTCACAGATATCTGGAACACTGGACAGCTACTTTAATTGGTCAACAGCGGTCATACTGTATGCAATGAATTTGTGGTATATCATCCATTATTCAGTGATAATGCCAGGATCAAAAAATAAACAACAACGATAAAGACAGATGCTGATAGTGAAAATGTCACTGCCCAAGTGCCCATGTTCACTCAGGGCTAGATTCTATCAGATCCGAGCTAGCCGACACCCGCGTACAGGTTGTTTTGGCCATGTCTGAGTTGGACCTAGATTTAGAGCTGTCAAATCCACAAGCGGCTCCTTACGCTAGTTTACCGTGAACACGGCTATTGGATGCAACAAAACCACTGACTTTATAATCCGACAAATCTCATGCAGCCTCATTAGAATTTCATGCAGCTGCGCTACAAGTTCAAACACTTACAAGCACGATGCTCTATTGTTTAAGACTGATGGGCTATAAATCCCCCATCAACTAAACATGAAAACATGCATTAGCCTTCACTTTCTATCGCCATTTCAAACGTCTAACGTGGTAGGAATAATAAGGGAGTGTCTTGACACGAGAGCAGCCGCTCACCTATTGTCTGCTCATACCACAGTTACACCTCCAACCCCACCAAAACATCCACTATGCGGACGAATGACAATGCAGGTTAACACTCAATCTGATGGAATCGAAGCCAGTCACAGGCACAGCTCTAAATTCATATTTTTCATTGGTATCACTGGTGCTCCGCATTGAAAGTTGAGCACTCATAAGAGTTATGAACACCACACAATATTTAAGGACCTTTGAACGGGGTATGGTAGTATGTGCCTGTCCAGAACTGCAATTCTGCTGGGGGTTTCCACACTTAACAGTTTCCCATGTGTATCAAGAATGGTCCACCACCCAAGGACATCCAGCCAACTTGACACAACTGTGGGAAGCATTGGAGTCAACATGGGCCAGTATCCCTGTGGAACGCTTTCGACACCTCATAGAGTCCATGCCGATAAATTTAGTCTTCTCTGAGGGCAACAGGGAGTGCAACGCAATATTAGTAATGTTTTGTACACTCAGTGTAGAGCAACACACTTCGGTCAAAAGTTGGAATCTGTAACAGAGATGCTGGGAAACGAGAAGCAGGTGCGTAATAATACAAGAAACATGTAACGATACAAAACAAGAGTAGCATCTGGACTGGACATGACACACATCCAATACTCCCTGGGGAATGGAACTAAGGGAGTGACAGATAATCTGTGAAATGGTGGAGTCCAGGTGTGTCTCATGAGGTGCAGGTGCGCGTAACGATGGTGCCAGGTGTGCATAATGAAGGTTGTCAGAGCCAATGATTAGTAAACTGTCGAAGGGGGAGCCGAAGTAGATGTGATAGTAACACCCCCCCCACCCCCCCCCCACACACACACACACACACACTCTGGCCAGGGGGACGGCCTCGAGGGCAAGGAGCAGGCGGCGAAGATCACGGATGAGGTTGGCATCCAGAATGTCCTCCACCGGAACCCAACACCGCTCCTCTGGACTGTGCCCCACCCAGTCCACCAGGTACTGGAGCCGCCCCCCATAACGTCGGGAGTCCAGTATGGATCTGATGGCATAGGCGGGACCTCCCTCGATGTCCAAAGGGTGCGGAGAGGTGTCGTGGGGGACAGACTCGGCCAGGGGACTAGGAACCACTGGCCTGAGAAGGGAGACATGAAAGGAAGGTTAGATACAGTAGTCACTATTGAGCTGTAATCTATACATCACCTTGTTGACCCTCCGGAGAACCTTGAAGTAACCTTGAAGGCGGAGGGCATCGCTCCACACTTCTGCGTGTCTTAACCACTCATCCACCGCAGGAGCTTTGGTCGGGCCCAGGGTCCACGGAGCCAGGGCTGGCTTGATAACCCATAACAGACTGGAAGGGAGTCAGCTCGTTGGAGGAGTGACATAATGAATTCTGGGCATACTCCGCCCAGGGAAGGAATCGGGCCCACTCCCCTTGCTGGTCCTGGCAGTGGCTTCTCAGGAACCTTCCCAGCTCCTGGTTCATCCTCTCCACTTGCCCGTTAGACTGAGGCCTATCCCTGGAAGTGAGGCTGACCGTGACCCCAATCATCTCCATGAAGGTTCTCCATACACGTGATGTGAATTGGGGGCCACGGTCGGAGACGATGATGTCCTCCGGAAGGCCTTAATGCCGAAAGACCTGCTGGAACAGTGCCTCAGTGACCTGGAGAGCAGTAGGGAGACCAGAGAGAGGGATAAAACAGGATTTGTAGAATCTAGCCACAACCACCAAAATGGTGGTGAATCTGTCAGAGGGGAGATCAGTGACCAAATCAATGGATAGACGAGACCAGGTGTCACGTTCGTCATATTGATGAGACCAAGGCGCAGCGTGATAGGCGTAAATACTACTTTAATAAAGAACGAACACTGAACAAAACTATATAAACCACGAACGTGAAGCTACATAACAAGAGTGCTGACAGGCAACTACACATAGAAAATAACCCACAATACCCAAATGGAAAATGGCAACCTAAATAGGATCCCCAATCAGAGACAACGATAAACAGCTGTCTCTGATTGGGAACCAATTCAGGTCACCATAGACCTACATATACCTAGAATACCAAAACCCCATAGAATACAAAAGACCCTAGACAAAACAAAAATACACATACCACCCTCGTCACCCCCTGACCTAACCAAAATAACAAAGAAAACAAAGATAACTAAGGTCAGGGCATGACACCAGGGACGCTGAGGCACGGGAAGGAGTTTCCTTGCTGGAGCATGCCATAGGGATTTAGTTTGTCACACATAGAACAGGGCCAAGGTGGGCCACCAATACTTTTCGGAGAGAGCTTGAATAGTACGGGTGATCCCTGGATGGCCAGCAACAACAGCTGTGTGCACCCAGGTCAGCAGCCGATCCCTTGTCCCTGTGGAAATGTAGATGCGCTCAGGAGGTCAGGTAGTGGGTGTGTGTTCCCTCTCCAGAGCCTGGAGAATATCTACATACCAGACCACATGGGCTATGACTCGAGAGGGGATGGGAAAGCAGGTCCTCCGGCATTCAGTTGCCCAGGCCGTGATTCACATCCTCGACCTTGAGATGGTGAGATTATGGCTTCAGAGCCATGGGAGGCCAATGATGATCTTGTGAGCTGGTGCACTAATGAGGAAGGGAATGTTTTCATGATTAATGGACTCCACGGTGAAGGTGAGTGATGTGGTGGTGTGTGATGGTGCCAGATCCTAGTGGCCAATTATCAAGGGCTGAAATCGGAAACGGAGAGGGGGTATGAGGTGATGTTCAGAGAGGCAAGGGTCTGGTCAATAAAGTTCCCCAGGGCACCATAATCCACTAACACTGTAGAAACAGTACATGAGGGACAGCTAGCTAATGTGAGCGACACTAAAAAGGGTTTGGCAGAAAATGATGAAGGATACTCACACCTGCCCCAGGAGGTGGAAGATCACAAGACTATCCTTCTGCTCTTGTGTATCCCGAGTTGTGACGTACCAGACACTGCTGAAGCTGGTGCCCCCCTTGACCACAATAGGGACAGAGCCCCAGCTGTTTCCGCCTGCGTCGCTCAGCTGCGAGGAGGCGTGTGACCCCTACCTCCATGGGTTCAGGCTCTGATCCAGAGTGGTCACTGAGGGAGGGAGAGCAGCGATGAGGGTACCGACGCTCCTTAAGTAAGTTATCCAGACGGATGGCCATCGCAATGAGTGCATCCAAGGAGAGGTTGTCATCACGACATGCCAGTTCCGTCTGGCCCGCTGGCTCATTCCATCCACTGGATGCTGCCGTAGTTGGAATAAGTGCTCACCCCCCTCTCTGCCCTCCGGTGGATGATCAAAGATACCTCTGAACAGAGCCATGAACCCCTCCTCTTTCCCAGATGGCCATAGCCCACTCCAAGGCCTGCCCAGCCAGCAGAGAAATAACCTTGGAAACCTTGGGAGCTCCCACCACCGAGAGGTCCGTCTGGTGTGTAAAATAGAGGGAGGACTGGAGTAGGAAGCCACAGCATTTAGATGGGGTTCCGTCATTTGTCCGGGAGGTACAAACGGGAATTACTAACCTGGGCTGACTGCTGAATGGACTGGTGTCCTGGCTTGCTGGTTTGACTGGTGGTAGAGTATCTTCCGGTAGTTGAAGGTAACACCTTCTGGGTATGTTCGAGACATCGAAGAACGCAAAGGACCTCCATAGCCGTCCCAGTTGTGCCAGCTGGTCGTGGTGCAGATGAAGTAGATATCCCTGTTCGTCGACCGTCTGGGAGATGTTCTGATTCCCTGCTGCTTCCATTTGTTGAGGCAGTATTCGGTGACAGAGACGCTCGGAGTCGAGAAGCAGGTGGTGAATTTAATAATACATGGAACGATACAAACCAAGAGTCGCATCTGGACATGGAACACATAACCAATACTACCTGGGGAATGGAACTAAGGGAGTGACAGATATAGGGGAGGTAATCAGTGAAATGGTGGATTCCAGGTGTGTCTCATGATGAGGCGCAGGTGCGCATAATGATGGTGCTCGGTGTGCGTAATGAACGCTGTCAGAGCCAGTGATTAGTAAACCGGCAACGTAGAACGCCAGAGGGGGAGCGGGAGTAGACGTGACAGAATCATAAAAATAGAATTATTATTGCCATGATTATTGGCCATATTGGCATGTTATTTGTTATTTGGCATGACAACTAATGAAAAAGCCAGGTTGCAGTAATGACAGGGTAGGAACCAAAGTGTTGGTCAATGGTTCCCAGGGGACCCTAATCACATTTGAATAGGTGTTACTTTCAAACAAAGATTTTAAAATAGGCTATTTGATTCAGAACATGCCGTTGCACAAATAGCTAAATGGCATTTAGCTAGCCAGCCATAATAGCGATTAGCATTATGTTTGGATCATGTCACATTTTGCAAAGAAAATATACAGAAACTAATAGCAGCCTATAATAGAGATATAATAGAGCCTATAATAGAGATTTATTTTTGCAAGCAATGTGGAAAGCAACATCATTCTTGTTTTGTAAGAATCTGTTGTGCATGAGTTGACAGCATGCTGAGAGAATAAACAGCATGGAGGAACTGTGCACGGTCGTCACTAGTTACCACAGCCACAAAGTGTTAAACCGTGCCTATTTCTACAATTACTCATCTTAAAATGCAATTTTGAACCTAAAATTAACCCTAACCTTAACCACAATGCTAACCTTATGCCCAACCCTAACCTTAAATTAACACCAAAAAGTGAATTTTTGTTTTCATGATTTTTTTTTACAATACAGCCAATTTGGACTTTTGGCTGTGTTAACTAGTGATAACCCGAGGAGAGAGGCGTATGCAATTGAGTAACAATTTTTTAATTAACAATTATTATATAATCTCCCCAGAGCATCAATGTACTCGCATCCACCCTGCATCCAAACCCACAGATCAACAATCTGCCTAGGAGGCTGCAGACAAACTCCCATTGCAATCTCCCCATGTTGTCTGTAATTAGTCTGATCCGCATATAGACACACACGGCAGCGTTAGGGGAAATAGAAATACACAACAAGGTTATTTCAAAGTAGCGGGAGTGAAAAATGCTACAAACACACACATGCGTGAATGCACACACACGTGCACATACGCAATCACAAATTCATAAACACACACCCTACCAGTGGGAAGGGGCTCAGTAGGACTCCTTCAATAAATAAATCACCAGAAACAGTGAAGAATCAAAGAGATACAGACTGAGCAACTGTTTCTAACGCTCTATGCTGCAGCCTAGCAGCATCTTTATCTGCTGTATGGCCATCATAGAAAAATAATTACCAGTCCAACCATTATGGCATAATTGGCTTGAATGGGAATGTCCCTTCTAGTAATTCTATTTCTATGATGGCAGCCACTTAGATGCTAATATGATGTTGTCACACACAAGGCAATTAATTGATGCCTTGTAACACTTCACACAATGTATCAAATGTCTAATGCATGCGTGGTAATTGCTATTATGTGGCAAATCATGAAGGGAATACTTTTAGATTGCTATTAACTAAGAGGGTAATTATCTTGGGGTGGATAAAACACTGTCACAAAACTGGGATCAAACAACTGGGTTGTGTTATCAGGCACCAAGTTGAGAAAAAATAGGGAGGGACTACATGGACTTGACTAATAAGAAATGCTCATTTTTATTTTCAATTTCAAAACACTTCAATATGGTGTGCCCTACTGAACATGGCCTTGATGTCTTTGATGAGAACATCCCTTTATAAGGACACGTTTGTCATGCAGCCCTCTGATGGTGACTGATGTTGTTTGTACCCGGGGGATGTTTGTTCCTGGATTTTCCGTGTGTGTGCCTAGGTGTGCCCCCTGAGTATTCTTGTCACTGATCAACTCATTCAGCATTCAGACAGTAGAACAACCCAATTACATCCTAGCCTCAATAAAACCAAGGTCACTACTCACTGTTCCTACCTATCCCTACCATAAAGTAACACACACACACACACACACACACACACACACACACACACGCACAAAGTCGGAAGTTTACATACACCTTAGCCAAATACATTTAAACTCAGTTTTTCACAATTCCTGGGATTTAATCCTAGTAAAAAATCCCTGTTTTAGGTCAGTTAGGATCACCACTTTATTTTAAGAATGTGAAATGTCAGAATAAGAGTAGAGAGAATTATTTCTTTCAGCTTTTATTTCTTTCATCACATTCCCAGTGGGTCAGAAGTTTACATACACTGAGTTAGTATTTGGTAGCATTGCCTTTAAATTGTTTAACTTGGGTCAAAGCTTTCCACAAGCTTCCCACAATAAATTGTGTGAATTTTGGCCCATTCCTCCTGACAGAGCTGGTGTAACTGAGTCAGGTTTGTAGGCCTCCTTGCTCACACACGCTTTTTCAGTTCTGCCCACACATTTTCTGTAGGATTGAGGTCAGGGCTTTGTGATGGCCACTCCAATACCTTGACATTGTTGTCCCTAAGCCATTTTGCCACAACGTTGGAAGTATGCTTAGGGTCATTGTCCATTTTTATGGCGGTTTTGGAGTAGTGGCTTCTTCCTTGCTGAGCAGCCTTTCAGGTTATGTCGCTATAGGACTTGTTTTACTGTGGATATAGATACTTTTGTACCTGTTTCCTCCAGCTTCTTCACAATGCCCTTTACTGTTGTTCTGGGATTGATTTGCACTTTTCGCACCAAAGTACATTCATCTCTAGGAGACAGAACGCATCTCCTTCCTGAGTGTATGACGGCTGCTTGATCCCATGGTGTTTATACATGCGTACTATTGTTTGTACAGATGAACGTGGTACCTCCAGACGTTTGGAAATTGCTGCCAAGGATGAACCAGATTTGTGGAGATCTACACTTTTTTTTCTGAGGTCTTGGCTGATTTCTTTTGATTTTCCCATGATGTAAAGCAAAGAGGCACTGAGTTTGAAGCTAGGCCTTGAAATACATTGACAGATACACCTCCAATTGACTCAAATGATGTAAATTAGCCAAACAGAAGCTTCTAAAGCCATGACACATCGTTTTCTGGAATTTTCCAAGCTGTTTAATTAAGGCACAGTTAACTTAGTATATGTAAACTTCTGACCCACTGGAATTGTGATCCAGTGAATCATAAGTGAAATAATCTGTCTGTAAACCATTGTTGGAAAAATTACTTGTGTCATGCACAAAGTGGATGTCCTAACTGACTTTCCAAAACTATAGTTTGTTAACAAGAAATGTGTGGAGTGGTTGAAAAACGAGTTTTAATGACTCCAACCTAAGTGTATGTAAACTTCCGACTTCAACTGTATGAATATACACGCACTCACACACACTCATTGACTAATGTATCTTTCAGTCCGACGTCTCCAAGTGTAATAAAGCGGCTGTGAGACTGGCCAGGTTAGTGTATCTTAGCAACAGGGGCATCTAGATTCTCCTAGCCTCCAGCAGACCACTGAAGCCATATTCTCTCTCACTCTCTCTCGCTTTATTGGCATGACGTAACAATGTACATATTCTCTCTCAGCCCAGTGAGGAGTGAAGGATGCTTAGAAGACCACAGCAAGGTGAAGGGAACCATTTAGATCTGTCACGTAGACAGTTACACCAGATATAAGACCGTTAAATCTCTCAGAGACGGGGATGAAATCCAGCACATTCCAAATCAGGTCAATTGGAGTTTGTGGTCAGAGGACAGTCAGTCATATTTGCGTCAGTCGAAGGTTTTGTACTGGGTGAGGTAATGTCTTATGTCTCCTCTTTCCTCCTTGTAGCTTGACGGTGTCCTACCTCAAGGTGTGACTGACGTCTACTGTCTGTGACTCACCTGGCCACGATCTCAGATCCACCATCCATCCTTTGTCTCTGAACAAGGTCAACCTACACCACAGGTCGACCTTCATAAACACCATCACTTAGAGTCGAACATTATCCAGAAGCCCATTCAGAACTCCATTACCCAGAAATTCCTCCAAAATTACCCTGCAGCAGCATGCAAACCCCGGCCTCCATGGTAATGGGCATCGTGTTCGCCCCTCTGGGCCTGGTGCTGGTCTTCATGGCAGCCATCACGCCCCAGTGGAGGGAGGGGCAGACCCAGCTAGTGGGTGTGGCCGGGGCTGAGCCCCGCCTCCTCCTGCGCACCGATGGCCTATGGGAGAGCTGCCTACAGGTGGCCCACTCGGAATTGAAGCAGTGCTGGCCAGTAGAAGGCGCCTACCAGAGCGACCCACAGGTGAGGCTGGCGCAAGGCCTTGTGCTCAGCTCCTTGTTCCTGTGTGGTGCCGGCATTGTGCTGGCCAGTGTGGGGGTGAGGTGCTGGACCGACCTGCCTCTGAGAAGCGTGGTGGCGGCGGGAGGCCTTCTAGTGGCGCTGTCAGGCCTGCTGAGTCTAACCGCCCTGGGGGTGTACACACACAACCTTGGAATACTGGGGATGGAGCAGACACCCCCCCACAGACCTCATCATAGGCTGCCACAGCTCACTCTCCACCCGGCCGGGTCGCTCTACTTCGGCTGGGTGGGGGGATGTGTACAGGTGGTGGGGGGGGTGGCGCTACTGCTCAGCTTCAAGATTCGGCCCAGATGTCCCTCCTGCTCACAGCTGAAGAACAAGCAGGACACAGAGGTGTACGACGTCAGCTGTTAGTGGAGACTGGGGGAGAGTTACTGTGAGTGAAGATGATGAATTGGATTTACCCTTAACACTACAAAGCCAAGCAAAAGCCGAAACAAGCTGTACTGCAATTGCTTGGTATGTTTCCACCATAGTTGCTAGAACAATGCTGGAAAGGGCATTGTGAAAAGAACATATCTAAGCCAACACAGTAAGGTTCAGGTCGACACCAGGGGCAGACTGGGACCAGAAATTGGCACTGGCATTTCTAAAACACTGGCCATTGATTTTCCTCGAGGCCCCCAAACCGGACAATTTTTTTCCCTTGAAGCCCCCATTATTAGCTAAATAATGATCAATTTCTGCAAAAACCCAAGCTAGAAAGGGATACTGGTCTAAAAATGTACCCGAAATGCCAGCTGGCCATTCTGCCCCTGGTTAACACAACAGTGTGAAAAGGGTGTTTGTGGATGGTTTGGGTTCAGTGGTGGGAGTCTTTTGTTCATTTGGCACAGAGGGTGTATGAAGGATGATGAACTTGAACTTTTGTAAAGGAAGCTGTATGGCACTGTGGTGTTTAACTTGGAGATGATAACCTTAAAAAAATTAAGTATTCATGTTGCCTTTAACTGCAAAAAAATATATAGAACTGTCACAAAGCAACGTTTTGATGTCAGCCTTGTAGGTAGCCTACTACCCATGCCTTTGCAAACTCTTTGCCCTTTGTCTAATACTTTCTCTTTCTGTCCTGATTTTCATTAAGTCATGGTTTCTGTCAGACACAATATTTGAGCATACAGCAGACCCTACTACTTCTGTGTCAAACTAAATGTATATGATTTAGGGATAATCTTAGATCTAAGGGCATATTTAGGACTTAAGCTTTAGAAGCCGTGTTAGTTGTTGACCATTTTTGACAATACCTCAAAGAATGAAATTGCGGATTGTATAGAATTTTAAGTCAGGCATACATTACAGATGCCAAATCCTATTGATGACTGTGAAGATTTTATCAAGATGTTTATACTGTTTGTAGTGTAGAGATAATGTATGGGGAAAACATATTATTTCTATGTCAATTGAAACTGTATAGTAGTTGTCAGTATGTAATGTATTGTTACTATGATTCTACTGTGAATAAACAGGTTTGATAACTGTGCAACAAACACTGTCATCGGAGTTTGTAATGATTATTTTGTGAAACTGTAATATTCACAACTCACACTGTCAACACGTCAGCACTGCCATGGTTGAAAAGCCAACAATAACAGTGTCTGTGTGAAGACGGAACTGGCGAGCGACCGAGCACGCACGCCCGCGCACACACGCACACACACACCTTCCATTCATTCAGAAGCTGGCAGAGGTAGAAGAGAATATATAACAGAATACAATGCACATCATCTGGGAAGGTCGGAACTAAAATCTTGCGCAATTGCATCAGGTGCTCGATTAAGTTCTGGGGGCAGACTGCAGACTTGTTAGAACATTTAAGTGGAAGCAGGGTGGTAGCTCCACCCCCTCTCTTTGCACCTCCCCTTCTGAAATTCCAAAGTTGCAAACCTTTGCGAAATCTTGATTTTTCCAAATGATCGAGAGGGCTCCACCTCATCTCTCAGGCCCCTCATTTCTCAGGCCTCTCTCTATACTGACACCTTCTGGAGACCTCATTTCTCAGGCCCCTCCCCCTCATCTTTCAGGCCCCTCACATCTATCAGGCCCCCCGCCCTCATCTCCCATGCCCCTCTCCCCTTGTCAACATCCAACATAATCTATAATATTTCAATAATACAAAATATGGTTAAAGTCGTTATCTCCCAAATATAATGAAATAAACAAGACAATAAAAACATTGAGATAGTGACACAAACAGCCTTCCATGAACTAAAAGACTTATAAGCATATAAAGCAGGAACAGTAGGAAATTATGATTCAGATAGGCAAATCGAAATTAAGTTTTTTAAAAATATGGCTGCTACTGCGACCCATAGAACGAGGCACTTCCGGCGCCGACAGAGATGACCGCCTCGCTTCGCGTTCCTAGGAAACTATGCAGTATTTTGTTTTTTACGTGTTATTTCTTACATTGGTACCCCAGGTCATCTTAGGTTTCATTACATACAGTCGGGAGGAACTACTGAATATAAGAGCAACGTCAACTCACCATCATTACGACCAGGAATATGACTTTCCCAAAGCGGAACCTGTGTTCTGCCTTCCACCCAGAACAATGGATCGGATCCCAGCTGGCGACCCAGAACAACGACGTCGTAAAAGAGGCAAACGAAGTGGTCTTCTGGTCAGGCTCCGGAGATATCGCGCACCACTCCCTAGCATACTACTCGCCAATGTCCAGTCTCTTGACAACAAGGTTGATGAAATCTAAGCAAGGGTAGCATTCCAGAGAGACATCAGAGACTGTAACGTTCTTTGCTTCACGGAAACATGGCTCACGCTGATTTCTTCACGCATCGCGCCGACAGAAACAACCATCGTTCTGGTAAGAAGAGGGGCGGGAGGGTATGCCTTATGATTAACGAGACGTGGTGTGATCATAACAACATACAGGAACTCAAGTCCTTCTGTTCACCTGACTTAGAATTCCTCACAATCAAATGTCGACCGCATTATCTACCAAGGGAATTCTCTTCGATTTTAATCACAGCCGTATATATTCCCCCTCAAGCAGACACATCGATGGCCCTGAACAAACTTTATTTGACTCTATGCAAACTGGAAACCACATATCCTGAGGCTGCATTCATTGTAGCTGGGGATTTTAACAAGGCTAATCTGAAAATAAGACTCCCTAAATTGTATCAGCATATCGATTGCGCAACCAGGGCTGGTAAAACCCTGGATCATTGTTATTCTAACTTCCGCGACGCATATAAGGCCCTCCCCCGCCCTCCTTTCGGAAAAGCTGACCACGACTCCATTTTGTTGCTCCCAGCCTACAGACAGAGACTAAAACAGGAAGCTCCCGCGCTCAGGTCTGTTCAACCCTGGTCCGACCAATCTGATTCCACGCTTCAAGACTGCTTCGATCACGTGGATTGGGATATGTTCCGCATTGCGTCCAACAGCAACTTTGACAAATACGCTGATTCAGTGAGCGAGTTCATTAGAAAGTGCATTGACGATGTCGTACCCATAGCATCGATTAAAACATTCCCAAACCAAAAACCGTGGATTGATGGCAGCATTCGCGTGAAACTGAAAGCGCCAACCACTGCTTTTAACCAGGGCAAGGTGACCGGAAACATGACCGAATACAAACAGTGTAGCTATTCCCTCCGCAAGGCATTCAAACAAGCTAAGCGTCAGTATAGAGACAAAGTAGAGTCGCAATTCAACGGCTCAGACACAAGAGGTATGTGGCAGGGTCTACAGTCAATCACGGATTACAAAAAGAAAACCAGCCCCGTCGCGGACCAGGATGTCTTGCTCCCAGACAGACTAAATAACCTTTTTGCCCGCTTTGAGGAGAATACAGTGCCACTGACAAGGCCCGCAACCAAAACCTGAGGACTCTCCTTCACTGCAGCCTATGTGAGTAAAACATTTAAACGTGTTAACCCTCGCAAGGCTGCAGGCCCAGACGGCATCCCCAGCCGCGTCCTCAGAGCATGCACAGACCAGCTGGCTGGTGTGTTTACGGACATATTCAATCAATCCTTATCCCAGTCTGCTGTTCCCACATGCTTCAAGAAAGCTAAGGTAACTGAGCTAAACGACTACCGCCCCGTAGCACTCACTTCCGTCATCATGAAGTGCTTTGAGAGACTAGTCAAGGACCATATCACCTCCACCCTACCTGACACCCTAGACCCACTCCAATTTGCTTACCGCCCAAATAGGTCCACAGATGACGCAATCTCAACCACACTGCACACTGCCCTAACCCATCTGGACAAGAAGAAAACCTATGTGAGAATGCTGTTCATCAACTACAGCTCAGCATTTAACACCATAGTACCCTCCAAACTCGTCATCAAGCTCAAGACCCTGGGTCTCGACCCTGCCCTGTGCAACTGGGTACTGGACTTCCTGACAGGCCGCCCCCAGGTGGTGAGGATAGGTAACAACATCTCTACCCCGCTGATCCTCAACACTGTGGCCCCACAAGGGTGTGTTCTGAGCCCTCTCCTGTACTGCCTGTTCACCCACGACTGCGTGGCCTTGCACGCCTCCAACTCAATCATCAAGTTTGCGGACGACACTACAGTGGTAGGCTTGATTACCAACAACGATGAGACGGCCTACAGGGAGGAGGTGAGGGCCCTCGGAGTGTGGTGTCAGGAAAATAACCTCACACTCAACGTCAACAAAACAAAGGAGATAATTGTGGACTTCAGCAAACAGCAGAGGGAGCACTCCCCTATCCACATCGACGGGACAGTAGTGGAGAGGGTAGTAAGTTTTAAGTTCCTCGGCGTACACATCACGGACAAACTGAATTGGTCCACCCACACAGACAGCGTCGTGAAGAATACGCAGCAGCGCCTCTTCAACCTCAGGAGGCTGAAGAAATTCGGCTTGTTACCAAAAGCACTCACAAACTTCTACAGATGCACAATCAAGAGCATCCTGTCGGGCTGTATCACCGCCTGGTACGGCAACTGCTCTGCCTACAACCGTTAGGCTCTCCAGAGGGTAGTGAGGTCTGCACAGCGCATCACCGGGGGCAAACTACCTGCCCTCCAGGACACCTATACCACCCAATGTCACAGGAAGGCCATAAAGATCATCAAGGACAACAACCACCCGAGCCACTGCCTGTTCACCCCGCTAACATCCAGAAGGTGAGGTCAGTAGAGGTGCATCAAAGCAGGGACCGAGAGACTGAAAAACAGCTTCTATCTCAAGGCCATCAGACTGTTAAACAGCCACCACTAACATGGAGGGCTGCTGCTAACACACTGACTCAACTCCAGCCACTTTAATAATGGAAATTTATGGAAATGTATGTAAAAATATATCACTAGCCACCTTAAACAATGCTACTTAATATATTTACATATTTACATAAACACATGTTTACATACCCTACATTACTCATCTCATATGAGATGTACAGTGATGCAAAAAAGTATTTAGTCAGCCACCGATTGTGCAAGTTCTCCCACTTAAAAAGACGAGAGAGGCCTGTAATTTTCATCATAGGTACACTTCAACAATGACAGACAAAATGAGAAAAGAAAATCCAGAAAATCACATTGTAGGATTTTTAAAGAATTTATTTGAAAATTATGGTGGAAAATAAGTATTTGGTCACCTACAAACAAGCAAGATTTCTGGCTCTCACAGACCTGTAACTTCTTCTTTAAGAGGCTCCTCTGTCCTCCACTCGTTACCTGTATTAATGGCACCTGTTTAAACTTGTTATCAGTATAAAAGACACCTGTCCACAACCTCAAACAGTCACACTCCAAACTCCACTATGGCCAAGACCAAAAATTACAGGCCTCTCTCATCTTTTTAAGTGGGAGAACTTGCACAATTGGTGTCTGACTAAATACTTTTTTGCCCCACTGTATATACTGTACTCTATATCATCTACTGCATCTTTATGTAATACATGTATCACTAGCCACTTTAAACTATGCCACTTTGTTTACATACCCTACATTACTCAACTCATATGTATGTACTGTACTCGATACCATCTACTGCATATGCCGTTCTGTACCATCACTCATTCATATATCTTTATGTACATATTATTTATCACTTTACACTTGTGTGTATAAGGTAGTAGTTTTGGAATTGTTAGGTTAGATTACTCATGGGTTATTACTGCATTGTCGGAACTAGAAGCACAAGCATTTCGCTACACTCGCATTAACATCTGCTAACCATGTGTATGTGACAAATACATTTGATTTGATTTTGAAGCCAATAGAAAGAGAAGCATCCAGGAGCTAATTGAAAGAGGGGATTTGTCTTCCCTGGGCAGTTCGTCACTGAGCGCCTGAGAGATGAGGGGGAGGGGCCTGAGAGATGTGGTCTCCAGTAGGTGGCAGTATACAGAGGGGGCTGAGAGATGAGGTCTCCAGTAGGTGGCAGTGTACAGAGGGGGCTGAGAGATGAGGTCTGCAGCTAGAGCATTGAAATCATTAGTGTTGAAAAACCTGTGCACTCCTGTGGTGAACTTATTGCTACCCACGTCCTACAATACCAGTTGTGTTACATGCGTCTGTCCACGAGAAATTGCAATGCACAGAATGAACTATTATGGACTTTTTAATTACAGAGCAAATATCTGAAGAACTCACGTCACTGACCTATGGGACACAGAAATCAACATCCATTGCGAGAAAAGTGATTTCAAAATACGCCCCACAGAAACAGAATGGGTCTTGGGTATTTCATTGATACTGACTAGCAAACATGTGACAAGACCTTGGAAGAATCTAGCGTGTACTTACAATGATAAGCCCTACTTACGCCAGGCTACACCTAGATTCCTGGGCCTGTATTCATAAAGCATGTAGTGCAAATCTAGGATCAGTTTACAGTGGACTTTTAGACCACAGGACCTTTATCAAAGAGCAGCACTCCTACTCTGAGATGCTTTATGTTCACAGGTCCTGCTGTGTAACCGGTCATTTACACGAGGAAGCGCCAATGCACGGCGAAACATCGGGAGCCATTCACGTTCAATGGAAGGAAAGCGGGAGAAGCGGAGTGGGCCGGGACCATTGAGCGATGCGAGCACGAGCGAGGGAGCTGAACAGGGCGGGACTAAAGTTGGGGAAAGCGGAACTATAATTCAAATCCTCCGCGATATCGCGCGCGACCAATCAAAGCTCACCATAACTTCCAATCCCTACTGGACTGGCTGACAATGGCTGTTGATATGTGGCACTACTTAGCTTGCTTAGTACCCACATGAGGGCGAGGCTAGCATGGCTAGGCGATTGCTGCTTGTATAGTGTAAATGCTATGTAATCCTCTAAGCACAAGCTGCCTTCAGGGACTAACGATAAAGAAAGCTAATCGCAGGCTAACTTTCAACAGGCTGTGAAGTATTGTAGCCTAGTTAATTGAGCCCTATACGGACATCCTGTTTTGAAACCTGCAAAGAGGTTAATTATCAATTAAATATGTTTAAGTGTATTTAGACACATGGAACGGGTGGGTTTGTAAAGATATGCGCTACCACTTTTATCTTAATATTTGTGTTCTTGGCCCAGCACAAAGATCATTTTGTCAAATCACACAATGAGGAAGAAGAAACCCAAACACATTGCTCATCAAAATTCATACACACACACACACACACACACTGGCACCCGTCCTGTCCAATGAGATTTACAAGTTTTTGTCGGGGAGGTAACCATCACAGCAGTGGTGTAGTGGTACCTGGAGAAGTGGCTATACTCTAATTTTGCCAACAATTTTCCAAATGGCCCACCCGGCGAAGGAAAGTAGCCCCTTGTTAAAAATTCTATAACAAAGTGACATACACTCTGGATTACCTAAAATTATAAATCCCATATTGGTCTTTCACAGTCAAGCCAACCTAATCTATACTGTTCAAGTTGGCTAATAGTAGGCCTATTATTGATATAGATAAATGAAGCTGTCAACTGAGTCAGAAATCCACAGGTTTCTAATTTTCAAAATTGTCCAGGTTTTCGCTCTCAAAGTTAAACCACAATCAGGGAGACGACTTTTGAGGTCTGGGAAAAATCCAATACATTTACTCGATTTTTTTGGTGTAGTTACCCTTCAATTCAACTGCGCAGGCACCTACAACTGTTTGTGTAACACACATGAGCATTTACATTATAAAAAAAATATTATATTCCGATTTTTCAGGGGGTGCTGCAGCACCCTCAGCACCCCTACTCCCCGCGGCTATGCACGAGATGGAGTTTGCAAAACAAGTGGCCAAACATCGATGCAAGTAATCATGATATCATTCTGCCTGGAAGGCATATGCTACTTTGTAGCTAGTTAATATTTAATTCAGAACGTGAAAGCCTTTCCATCTACCAGAAGACGGTTAGGTCTATCATTATATTTGTTTCTTAATGGTTGGAAACCTGGATGTTTTCCTTCGTATTATGAGGCATGTCTTACCTTGCTGCAAAGTAGACTATAGCCAAAATCCCACCATAGAAACACCAAGGCAATTATTTTAAAGACTTCCTCATATGGCTATTCTGTTCTATTGGTTTTCAAATGAACTTTCTTTCATTGTCTTGCAGCCAAATGCATTATCCTAGTCATATTTGCAACCCATGATAGTTGTTGCATCTATTATTTCAACTCTTTCTAAATTTAGAATGGATATTTCTATGGATATTTCTAGCTGAGCCTATTGGCATTTTAGAAACTTTCCTGGGGCCACGTTTAGTTTTTTTTGCCCCAACAGCCGATTCAAATAACCAACTCATCGTCAAGCTTTAGATGATTTGAAATCAGTTGTGTCGTGCTAGGGGTAAAAAACTAAACATGCACCCAGGGGGACACCAGAAGAAAGTTAGAAAACCCTGGACTACACCACTGCATGGCAGCGAGTGTCTAGGAGAACTATTTGAGGAGGAAATGTAGGGAACTAAACAATATTCATAGCTGTCAGTGATAAAAACCGATCTTACAGCACAGAAATGTATACTGAACAAAAATATACGGTTCATGTAAGGAAATCAGTCAATTGAAATAAATTCAATAGGCCCTAATCTATGGATTTCACATGACTGGGCAGGGGCACAGCCACGGGTGGGCCTGGGTTAGGTCTTCCCCACAAAGGGGCTTTATTACAGACAGAAATACTCCTGTTTCCTCAGCTGTCCGGGTGGCCGGTCTCAGACGATCCCACAGATGAAGAAGCCGTATGTGCAGGTCCTTACACGTGGTCTGCAGTTGTGAGGCCAGTTGGACGTACTGTCAAATTCTCTAAAACGACATTGGAGAAATGAACATTAAATTCTATGGAAACAACTCTGATGGACATTCCTGCAGTCAGCATGCCATTTACATGCTCGCTCAAAACTTCAAATCTAATCAAATTTTAATTTTATTTTAAGACATCTGTGGCATTGTGCCAAAACTGTACATTTCATTTTATTTTTTACATTTATTTATCCGTTATTTTACCAGGTAAGTTAACTGAGAACACGTTCTCATTTACAGCAACGACCTGGGGAATAGTTACAGGGGAGAGGAGGTGGATGAATGAGCAAATTGTAAACTGGGGATTATTAGGTGACCGTGATGGTTTGAGGGCCAGATTGGGAATTTAGCCAGGACTGCGGGGTTAACACCCCTACTCTTACGATAAATGCCATGGGATCTTTAATGAACTCAGAGTCAGGACACCCGTTTAACGTCCCATCCGAAAGACGGCACAATACACAGTGCAGTGTCCCCAATCACTGCCCTGGGGCATTTGAATATTTTTTAGACCGGAGGAAAGAGTGCTTCCTACTGGCCCTCCAACACCACTTCGAGCAACACCTGGTCTCCCATCCAGGGACTGACCAGGACCAACCCTGCCTGGTATGCAGGGTGGTATGCTGCTGGCTAGAGTGGCATTTTATTGTCCCCAGCACAAGGTGCACCTGTGCAATGATCATGTGGTTTAATCAGCTTCTTGATATGCAATACCGGTCAGGTGGATGGATTATCTTGGCAAAGGATAACATGTTCACTAACAGGGATGTAAACAAATTTGTGCACAAAATTTGAGAATTCAGATTTGTGTGTGTATGGAACAATTCTGGGATCTTTTATTTCAGCTCATGAAACATGGGACCAACATTTTTCATGTTACGTTGATATTCAGTTCAATATATTTACTGATAAATTACATGGTAATGTCGTATACAGCAACAACCTATTAAGTGCTTGTTTGTTTGAGGTTCATTACCAAAAACAAGTAGGCATCGTTTGATACTAGAGGTAACAATGTTGTTTCCAATTGTGTTGATTTCCAAAGAAATTATCAGAAGGTGCCCGCTGTTATCATGCAAATTCTTAGCAAATACCCTGTATATACAGCCAAGGTACTCATTGTGTATTTATATCTCATGGTATTACCTTTTTTTTTCTTTCTGAATTGTTTGGAAGAGCCCATAAGGAAGCTCTTAGTCTACACCTGTGGTTTACAAAGAATGTGACAAATACAATGAGAGTTTTACCACAACCTTGTCAACACTTTTCTCATCACTTTTTTCAGCAATGAATGCAAAACTAAAGTCCCAGACAAATATCAATACAAATTTCATCAATAAGTGTAATGTCATTTTATTGACAGTTTCATCATCACATAGGACATCACAACACACACAGCTGGAGAAGACACCCCCCAACAGACCTCATCATAAGCTGCCCCCCAGCTTACTCTGCACCCGGCCGGGTCGCTCTACTTGCCTGGGTGGGTGGGTGGCTGGGGTGGGGGGGGGTGGACTGAAGATGGTCTTTGACCCTTTGAAGGACCCTTTTTGGTTACAGGTAGAACTGTTTTTGGATCCATGTAGAACCCTTTCCACAGAGGGTTCGACATGGAACCCAAAAGGGTTCTACCTGAAACCAAAAAGGGCTCTTTCTCCCTGGAACCACAATGGGTTCTCCTATGGAGACCTAACCCTTTTGGAACCCTTTTGTTCTAAGAGTGTAGGACAATGGCTACTTGAAATAGATCATGAAACTTTTATCAAATGTATGCGTTCATCATTTGTTCTTTACAGCAGTCGCTTGCTCAGTCACCAGTGAGGATCGCTATTGCTCCATCAGAATATATTGAATCAATTTACACTGAGTGTACAAAACATTAGGACATGGATTGATCAGGTGAATCCAGGTGCAAGCCATGATCCCTCCTTGATGTCACTCGTCAAATACACTTCAGATGAACGGGAGGAGACAGGGTAAAGAAGGATTTTTAAGCCTCAAGACAACAGAGACATGGATTGTGTATTGCCATTCAGAGGGTGAATGCGCATAAGTTTGAAGTGCCTTTGAACAGGGTATGGTAGTAGGTGCCAGGCACACCGGTTTGAGTGTGTCAAGACCAGCAATGCTGCTGGGGTTTTCACACCCAACAGTTTCTAAGTGTGTATCAAGAATGGTCCAGCACTCAAAAGGACATCCAGCCAACTTGACAACTGTGGGAAAGCATTGGGGTCAACATGGGCCAGCATTCGACACCTTGTAAAGTCCATGCCGAAGAATTGAGTCTGTTCTGTTGCAAAAAGGGAAGCAACTCAATAGTAGGAAGGTGTTCCTAATGTTTTGTACCATCAGTGTATTCAAGATGCATTGGACAAACACAAGCACGTACGCGCACACACACTTGGGAACACATCTTGGAACAGTCTTCAATGTTAACCTCAGATTAAAATGAATAATTGTCTTTGATCTATAATAACAATTTTCATAATGTGGCAAGATCGGACCTTATTCTGTGCAAAAATACATACAATCTAAGTTTAAAAACGCCAATACATCTTGTTACATGACATTTAAAATTCTATGTACATAACAGGCATAAAGCACATAGATATCATTTACCTGTAAAATCTCCTTTAAAATCTGCAATAATAGAAAACTAAGACAGCCCATAATATCCCATGAATACAGTATATATATATATATATATATATCTATCAATAGAGTGATACTTGGCAAAATTGTTCGTTTTTTGTTATATGAATACCGAATTCAGGTTTGGATAGACAAAGCCCGTCTTTCCTATCAACAAAAACCAAGCAAAAATCCTGAGGGGCCACACATAGGTCATATGGTTGGGAAAAACACCAGGCCCTTATAATAATCATTGATGGAAACTAGAAAAACCATCATCAGATCAGTCCATTGGTGTCTCATATGTAGAAGTAATTATCTGGGCTAGCTTGACTAGCTATGTCGGCTGTGTTGCTGCTCTGCTGGTCTGTGCTGCTCTCAGCAGTCGATGACTGTTCGGACTGTGGCTCTACATCCAAGTCACCCACATTCTTCACCGGGCCTGACAACAACGGCTCCGCATCCACCAGCATCTCCCCGTCACTAAGGCTCAGTCCACACACACACCCCCCCGTCTCCACAGCGACCTGCTTCCCGGGCGACGGTTCGGGGGGTGTGTCCTGGTCCTCTTTATGCCCCACCCTTGCCGTGGCTACAGCTTTAGCCCGTTGGACAGCCAGTTTCTCGATCACCAGGTGAAGGTCTTCGTTATGTTCTTTCCAATGGCGGTACTTTTGCGACGTCAGATCAGAGTCCTCCAGAACCTTGTTAATGAGTTGGAGCTCCGCCTCTTTATCCTAGAAGCACATTCAGAACAGACGGTCATTCACATCATAATAGTAAATGAAATGTTTATATTAGTACACTATAATGAGGGTCAGGAGTTTTCCCTGGCTACGTGAACTGGGGCCAGGAGTTTTTCCAGGTGAAGTCACACAGACCGGGCCATACCTCCTGCTGCTATGCCTGTTCCTTTCACAACATTCTAGGTCATGGGGAAAACCACTTGTGGAAAGAGATCTTCTTTCAAAGACAACCCAATTTAGAAACGGCTCAAATTGTATGAAAGAGAACAAATTAAGACAACAATAAGAGCATACCATTGGTCAAAAGTGAGACTACTTGTGGATACAATCCCCATATAGGTCACTTATACAAAAGCGTTCAAATAAGGAGTACACATAAGTAGCGATGTGGGTCAAGTTCAGGGGACACTGCTTAGCTGAAGAGGCTCTGAACTCGGAGGGTCGACCCGAACCTTGAGGGTGCTCTGCAGCACGCGGAGCGTGTGGGCCTTCTCGTTGATGACCGGGTTCTTGTTGCGCCGGATGAAAGACTTGCGGAAGTGGTCGTGAGTTGTGAGCTTGTCGCTGCCAATCAGGGACACGCCACCCTCATTCAGCCGGTGGAACAGCACGCCCATCTCATCCTCCGGAGCTCCTGGGGAGAGAGAGGGAGAGAGAGGGGTAGAGAGAGAGAGATGTAGAGAGAGAGAGATGTAGAGAGAGAGAGATGTAGAGAGAGAGAGAGACGTAGAGAGAGAGAGACGTAGAGAGAGAGAGAGGCCTTTTGTCTTTCTTTAATGATACATCCTCATTTCATTAAAACTGCACCACCCCACCCCCACCCCTCTTTAAAAACAAATATTCCCTGTGCTGCATACTCACCTTGCCCTCTACCTCATGATACAAAACAAAATCCCACATCACTATATCCAAAACCTCACCACTTCTTCCGTCCTTTTCCTGCCTAACTTTGAAAAAAAAAAAAAAAAAAAAAAAAACATTGGGTACCGCTAAACTAACACTTTTGGCATTGTATTTTGTCATGCTTTCGACACCAATAAAACTTATTGAGAAAGAGGGGGGCTTATTATATATCATGACACAAAGGAGGCAGACAAATAAACACATTATAGAATCCCTGGTGGCACAATTTGAAGACACTGGGGAGAGACAGGCAGACAACAGCCATGATGAAGCTGGCGAAGCCCCCAGAACATTGGGGCCATCTGGTAGAAATGAAAACGTATCCATCAATGGAACCCCCTATAGGCCTATATGACTCTCTTCTTCCACCTTGTGGTGAAACAGAAGTGTTGCGCTCCACCATACAGTACCTGGGCTTCTGCTGCGCCCTGTGGATGGACCAGGAACGTGCATCTTGTCCTTCTTCTCTTTGTCCTTGCCCTTGTCCTTGCCCTTCCTGGCCCGAGGCAGTGTGTTAGACAGGGTTTTCTGGTGTCCATCAAACACAACACATTAGATTAGTATGGAACATCACTTGCTTTTTTTTAATGAGTGGATGGAGGGAGGGAAAGGGCTAGAGAGTGAGAGTGATAGAGAGAGCGAGAGAGCACGAGTAACCAGAAACAGAGAACAGGTAAGTGTGGCAGACTTAGGGAGAGTTCTGACTTGGACCTCTATTCTACGGCATTACTAGAGCCAATATTTTTTTCCTGAGCATGTCCTCTGACGAGAAAAAACTGAGTCGGTTAAGAACAAATTGTTATTTTACCGGTACGATGATGGCCTGGCAAGTAACAAGAGACAAAAAAAACAAATCAAATAAGAAGAAGAATAGTACAGTGCAGAATAAGACAGACAACAAAACACAAAAAGACAGAAACAATGCATGTGTTTGTGTGTGGTTCTCCTCACCGTGTAGATCTTGTTTCTGTGTGGAGAAGGAGAAGACCCCTCATCTTCTGACTCGGTCTCACTGTAACAATCTGTCCATAAAGACAAAAAAATAAATCAATCAACCTTAGCATTATTATTATTATTTCCAGTTGTCCATACCAGCTGTCCAGACAATTGCGCTTACAACGCCACGGGTCGTGGGTTCGATTCCTGCTGGGGACACCGATACGGGAAACAATGCATGCACACACGACTGTTAGTGGCTTTGGATAACAAACGGTCAGCTAAATGGCATACATTATTATTAATATATACGGTGCATTCGGAAAGTATTCAGATCCCTGGACTATTTCTACATTTGGTTACGTTACTGCCCTACTCTAAAATGGATTTGAAAAAAATATATATCGACCCACAATACCCCATAACGACAACGCAAAAACAGGTTTTTAGAACATGCTTCAAAATGGACGTATTAAAAATGAAATGCCACAGTCTGTAAAGCTGTCAAGGCAAAGGGTACTTTGAAGAATCTCAAATATAAAATAAATGTAGATTTGTTTAACACTTATTTCAGTTACTACATGATTCCATGTGTGTTATGTCATAGTTTTGATGTCTTCACTATTATTCTACACTGTAGAAGATAGTACAAATAAAGAAAAAAACCTTTTGACTGGTACTAGGTATATATATACACATTATTTTATCTATGTATTTGTTTTATAACAGACAATGATGAGATGACCTATGGGAGGAGGTCAGAGACCTGGCAGTGTGGTGCCAGGACAACAACCTCTCCCTCAACGTTAGCAAGACAAAGGAGCTGATAGTGGACTACGGGAAATGAAGGGCCGAACACGCCCCCTTTCACATCAACAGGGCTGTGGTGGAGCGGGTCGAGAGTTCCTTGGTGTCCACATCACCAACAAACTATCATGGTCCAAACACACCAAGAAAGTTGTGAAGAGGGCACAACAAAACATTTTCCTCCACAGGAGACTGAAAAGATTTGGCATGGGTCCCTAGATCCTCAAACAGTTCTACAGCTGCACCAGTGAGAGCATCATGGCCGGTTGCATCACCGCCTAGTATGGCAACTGCTCGGCATTCGACCGTAAGGCGCTACAGATGGTAGTGCGTACGGCCCAGTACATCACTGGGGCCAAGCTTCCTGCCATCCAGGACCTATATACTAGGCAGTGTCAGAGGAAGGCCCAAAGTCGTAGACTGTTCTCTCTCTCCTACCGCACGGCAAGCGGTACCGGAGAACCAAGTCTAGGTCCAAAAGGCTCCTTAACAGCTTTTACCCCCAAGCCACAAAACTGCTGAACAATTCATCAAAATGGCCAACCGCACTACTTGCATTGACACCCCACTTTGTTTTTACACTGCTGCTACTAACTGTTTATTATTTATGCATAGTCAGTTTACCCCTACCTAAATGTAGAAATTACCTCGACTAACCTGTACCCCGGCACATTGACTCAGTACCAGTATAGATTGTTGTACCGTTATTGTTATTTTATTGTGTTAATAATAATAATAATAATAATAATAATAATACAAGTATTATTATTGAATTTTTTAACTTTAGTTTATTTAGTAAAAACAAAACTATTTTTTAAAAACTGCATTGGTTAAGCGCTTGTAAGTAAACATTTCACGCTAAGGTCTACACCTGTTGTATTTAGCACGTGACAAATAACATTTGATTTGATTATTGTATATACATATATACAGTTGAAATCAGAAGTTTACATACACTAAGTTGACTGTGCCTTTAAACAGCTTGGAAAATTCCAGAAAATTATGTCATGGCTTTAGAAGCTTCTGATAGGCTAATTGACATCATTTGAGTCAATCGGAGGTGTACCTGTGGATGTATTTCAAGTTCTACCTTCAGACTCAGTGCCTCTTTGCTTGACATCAAGGGGAAATCAAAAGAAATCAGCCAAGACCTCAGAAAAAAATTGTAGAGCTCCATTGCAGAGCTCCACAAGCTCCGTCTGGTTCATCCTTGGGAGCAATTTCCAAACGCCTGAAGGTACCACGTTCATCTGTACAAACAATAGTATGCAAGTATAATCACCATTGGACCACGGGAACCGTCATACCACTCAGGAAGGAGATGGTTTGTCTCCTAGAGATGAACGTACTTTGGTGCGAAAAGTGCATATCAATCCCAGAACAACAGCAAAGGACCTTGTGAAGATGCTGGAGGAAACCGGTACAAAAGTATCAATAGCACAGTAAAACGAGTCCTATATTGACATAACCTGAAAGGCCGCTCAGCAAGGAAGATGCCACTGCTCCAAAACCGCCATAAAAAAGCCAGCCTATGGTTTGCAACTGCACATGGGGACAAAGATCATACTTTTTGGAGAAATGTCCTCTGCTCTGATGAAACAAAAATAGAACTGTTTGGCCATAATGACCATCGTTATGTTTGGAGGAAAAAGGGGGAGGGTTGCAAGCCGAAGAACACCATCCCAACCGTGAAGCATCATGTTGTGGGGGTGCTTTGCTGCAGGACGGACTGGTGCACTTCACAAAATAGACGGATTCACAAGGAAGGAAAATTATGTGGATATATTGAAGCAACATCTCAAGACATCAGTCAGGAAGTTAAAGCTTGGTCGCAAATGAGTCTTCCAAATGAACAATGACCCCAAGCATACTTCCAAAGTTGTGGCAAAATGGCTTAAAGACAACAAAGTCAAGGTATTGGAGTGGCCATCACAAAGCCCTGACCTCAATCCTATAAAAAAAATTGTGGGCAGAACTGAAAAAGCATGTGCGGGCAAGGAGGCCTACAAACCTGACTCAGTTATACCAGCTCTGTCAGGAGGAATGGGCCCATATTCACCCAATGTTTGACCAAATGTTTGACTCAAGTTAAACAATTTAAAGGCAATGCTACCAAATACTAATTGAGTGTATGCAAACTTCTGACCCACTGGGAAATAAAAATAAAATAAATAAAAGCTGAAATAAATAATTCTCTCAACTATTATTCTGACATTTCACATTCTTAAAATAAAAGTGGTGATCCTAACTGACCTAAGACAGGAATTGTGAAAAACTGAGTTTAAATGTATTTGGCTAAGGTATATGTAAACTTCCGACTTCAACTGTATCTAAATCTAATCTCTCTCTTTTTTTTTAAACACATTTGTTTGGTTACCCTGACAAAGATAAGCAAAATCATGGAGAAACTCCATTTAAACTAGTCCAGTAGTAGGCTGGGAAACCAGCCTCTAATGTATTTTTTGATTTGGCTACTGTCAGGGACAACGGTAAGATGGAAAATGGTGACAAAATACATATCTTCATCCAATCAAAATCTCAAGATTTCATGTAAAGCTTCTCCTACCCTCTTCGCTGTCCGGTGGCCCTTTGTGGAACTTCTTGTGTTTTTGGATGGCTGAAATCAGACAGTTGATCCACCTGCAGAGGAAGAGACAGCATTCACTCCAGGGCTTGTATTCATTAAGCTATTAGGAGTACTGATCTAGATGGAAAGGTCAACTGCTGTATTATCTAAATGCTGAGTGAGTGTGGGCGGTGGAGAGAAACAAAATGGTGTAGTTTGAGGCCAAGTGGTGTAGAGTGATGCGGTGCTGGAGATGGGGGTGTGAGCAGGTGGGTCTGGGCAGGGGTAATGTTGTGTATGTTCGAGTGCGTCTGTATGTTGTCGGTTGTACAGTTGAAGTCGGAAGTTTACATACACCTTAGCCAAATACATTTAAACTCAGTTTTTCACAATTCCTGACATTTAATCCTAGTAAAAATTACCTGTCTTAGGTCAGTTAGGATCATCACTTCATTTTAAGACTGAAATGTCAGAATAATAGTAGAGAATGATTTATTTCAGCTTTTATTTCTTTCATCACATTCCCAGTGGGTCAGAAGTTTACATACTCAGTATTTAGTAGCAATGCCTTTAAATTGTTTAACTTGGGTCAAACATTTCAGGTAGCCTTCCACAATAAGTTGGGTGAATTTTGGCCCATTCCTCCTGACAGAGCTGGTGTAACGGAGTCAGGTTCGTAGGCCTCCTTGTTCGCACAAGCTTTTTAAGTTCTGCCCACAAATTCTCTATTTTCTAGGATTGAGGTCAGGACTTTGTGGCCACTCTAATACCTTGACTTTGAGGTCCTTAAGCCATTTTGCCACAACTTTGGAAGTATGCTTAAACTTCCTAACTGATGTCTTGAGATGTTGCTTAAATATATCCACGTAATTTTCTTCCCTCATGATAGCGTCTATTTTGTGAAGTACACCAGCCCGTTCTGCAGCAAAGCACCCCCACCCCCCTTTTTCCTCCAAAACATAATGATGGTCATTATGGCCAAACAGTTATATTTTTGTTTCATCAGAGCAGAGGACATTTCTCCTAAAAGTATGATCTTTGTCCCCATGTGCAGTTGCAAACTGTAGTCTGGCTTTTTTATGGCAGTTTTGGAGCAGTGGCTTCTCCTTGCTGAGCGGCCTTTCAGGTTATGTCGATATAGGACTAGTTTTACTGTGGTTATAGATACTTTTGTACCCGTTTCCTCCAGCATCTCCACAAGGTCCTTTGCTGTTGTTCTGTGATTGATTTGCACTTTTCACACCAAAGTACGTTCATCTCTAGGAGACAGAACGTGTCTCCTTCCTGAGAGGTATGACGACTGCGTGGTCCCATGGTGTTTATACTTGCGTACTATTGTTTGTACAGATGAACGTGGTTCCTTCAGGCGTTTGTAAATTGCTCCCAAGGATGAACCAGGCTTGTGGAGGTCTACAATTTTTTTTCTGAGGTCTTGGCTGATTTCCCCATGATGTCAAGCAAAGAGGGACTGAGTTTGAAGGTAGGCCTTGAAATACATCCAGAGGTACACCTCCAATTGACTCAAATTATGTCAATTAGCCTATCAGAAGCTTCTAAAGCTGTGACATGATTTTCTGGATTTTTCAGAGCTTTTTAAAGGCACAGTCAACTTAGGGTATGTAAACTTCTGACCCACCGGAATTGTGATACAGTGAATTATAAATTAAATAGCCTGTCTAAACAATGGTTGGAAAAATTACTTGTGTCATGCACTTACCGACTTGCCGAAACTATAGTTTTGTTACCAAGAAATTTGTGGAGTGGTTGAAACATGAGTTTTAATGACACCAACCAAGTGCATGCAAAACTTCCGACTTCAACTGTATGTGGATGTTTTGTATTGTAAAAAAAAAAAAAATGGAGCTTTTTTTTAAAAGATCATATTGAATATGAATACACAGACAGGGGGAAACTGATCCTAGATCAGCACTCCTACTTTGAGAGCTTTATAAACACGGACCGGGCCATCAGGCAGCTTCTAGCACTCATTAGAAACGAGGAGAATACACTGGAGGGAAGAGTTCCGAAAAATACCACATGTTGAACGAATGCCTGTGAGGCTAAAGCAGGCTACTGGGAAAACTTTGTCTTAATGTACAGTTATGCACGTTGAATTTCCTCCAAGCAACCAACCAACTACCCCACTGGGATCATTTCAGAAAAGAAAATTCAGCTAATGCCCACAAGTCTTTATTTTAAACTGGAACAAAAAAAAAAAAACATACGTAATTATCTGCCTATTTCTGTAGCACTAACAATCCACTAGAAGGTGGCAGCGAAGACTATAGCATATGCTCAGAAGTCAGTACTCATACCTCGCTTTACCTTACCGACATGTGATCAAACCATGTGCGGTCTGTGCGGGAGAGATAAAGGCTCTGCTTTAAGCATGTGCCTGTGTGTGCGTGAGAGAGAGAGATAGCACCAGACCGTGGCAGAGACAGGGATAACAGCTGTATAAATGTTTCAGAGCAAGACTTAGTGAGTGGGATGGAGAGATTCAATCTATTGTTGATTCTGTCACACAGCAGTGATTATAGAGGAGTGGAAGTGGATTCAAACAACCCATATACCATCATAATGTTCCAGTTTGTTCAATAAAACCTAATGTGACATACAGGGCTGTTACGGTGACCGTATTACCACCACACCGGCGGTCACGAGTCATGACAGCAGTCAAATTCCATGTGACTGTTTAGTCATGGTTATTAGGCTTCTCCAAGCTCAGATGCTGCTGGTGGTCATTAGCAGCCTACCAAACTCGCTAACTGTCTGGTACTCAGCACTCTATTGTCCCTCTAATCACTCGGACATCAATGCAAATGTAATAAAAAATCTAAATCACGAGTGCCCATGAGTTAATGTTGCGCAATATTTCTTCAGGCTATGCAATTGCGTAGAATAGAATAGGCCTCTATTGAAAATAGGTGGATCCCATCAGCTTTCTACAGGCTAGGCCTACTAAAAAAAAAAAAAGTCCTCTCACTGTCAACTCCGTTTATTTTCAGCAAACTTAACGTGTAAATATTTGTATGAACATAACAAGATTCAACAACTGAGACAAACTGAACAAGTTCCCCAGACATGGAATATTGTGTCCATGAACAAAAAAGGGGGGTCAAAATCAAAAGTAACGGTCCGTATCTGGTGTGGGCACCAACTGCATTAAGTACTGCAGCGCATCTCCTCATGGACTGCACCAGATTTGCCCGTTCTTGCTGTGAGATGTTACCCCACTCTTCCAGCAAGGCACCTGCAAGTTCCCGGACATTTCTGGGTGGGAATGGCCCTAGCCCTCACCCTCCGATCCAACAGGTCCCAGACGTGCTCAATGGGATTGAGATCCGGGCTCTTCGCTGGCCATGGCAGAACAGACATTCCTGTCTTGCAGGAAATCACACACAGAATGAGCAGTATGGCTGGTGGCATTGTCATGCAGGAGGGTCATGTCAGGATGAGCCTGCAGGAAGGGTACCACATGAGGGAGGAGGAACGCACAGTGTTGAAATTGCCTGCAATGACAAGCTCAGTCCGATGATGCTGTGACACACTGCCCCAGACCATGACGGACCCTCCACCTCCAAATCTATCCCGCACCAGAGTACAGGCCTCGGTATAACGCTCATTCCTTTGATGTTAAACGCGAATCCGACCATCACCCCTGGTGAGACAAAACAGCAACTCGTCAGTGAAGAGCACTTTTTGCCAGTCCTGTTTGGTCCAGCGACAGTGGGTTTGTGCCCATAGGCGACATTGTTGCCAGTGATGTCTTGTGAGGACAGGCTTACAAGCCCTCAGTCCAGCCTCTCTCAGCCTATTGCGGACAGCCTGACCACTGACGGAGGGATTGTGCGTTCCTGGCTTAACTCGGGCAGCTGTTGTTGCCATCCTGGACCTGTCCCTCAGGTGTGATGTTCGGATGTACCGATCCTATGCAGGTGTTGTTACACATGGTCTGCCACTGCGAGGATGATCAGTTGTCAATCATGTCTTCCTGTAGCACAGTCTTCGGCGTCTCACAGTACGGACATTTCCATTTATTGCCCTGGCCACATCTGCAGTCCTCATACCTCCTTGCAGCATGCCTAAGGCACATTCACGCAGATGAGCAGGGACCCTGGGCACCTTTCTTACGGTGTTTTTCAGTGTCAGTGGAAAGGCCTCTTTAGTGTCCTAAGTTTTCATAACTGTGACCTTAATTGCCTACGGTCTGTAAGCTGTCAGTGTCTTAACGACCGTTCCACAGGTGCATATTCATTCATTGTTTATGGTTCATTGAACAAGCATGGGAAACAGTGTTTAAACCCTTTACAATAAAGATCTGTGAAGTTATTTGGATTTTTACGAATTATCTTTGAAAGACAGGGTCCTGAAAAAGGGTTGTTTCTTTTTTTGCTGAGTTTATATTTATCAACTTTCCTAATAGGACTGGGCGATATGGCCAAAATCTCATATCCCGATAACGATACAGCACATTCTGTAAATTCAATGAATAAATAGTTTATATAAAATGACCACATGTAAAGGCCAATTTCTTATTACATTTTGAATTATACTCAACAAATAAAAAGGTACTTATTCATATTAGATTATTTCTCCTTTTATTTAGAATCTTTGTGCAAATGTTCAACTAAGCATATAACAAAATATAAAATATGAATGAATAAAATAGAAAACAATTCAACTACTGCTGCAAACAAAATAAATATAGGCCTAAAATATATATATTTTGGGGGGCTTGCCTGTTTTGCATGTTATTTTGGTATTAATATGTGTCACATATCAATTTGCATTTGGCACCTTGGGTCGAGTGTTACCACCAACTCAAGAAACCCTCGTTTCTCGACCGTGTAAATTGGGGCCATGTCTTTGCAGATGTAAGTTGTAACGGCAACTGCTATCTCCTTCCAACTTCGTGATTCTTTGCCATATGGCGTGGCGTTGGCAAAAGCCTCTTGCAACGTCCGAGTCGGGGGTTTGTTTTGAGCACTCGACTGTAACTTTATTGGGTCTCACCCGTAGACTCTCTCCGTACTGTAAACGTCTATCGTCACACAATATATGTCATCATATCGCCCAGCCCTATTTCCTAATATAAAGCACATGAAAATGAATATTGGGTAAGCGTCCTCCATTCTCTATTTAAGTGCATAAATGACATGTATTTTCTTCCCCATGCCCCTGTTCCGAGACAGGTGCATGATAATGGTCCATTCTAAATCAAAACTAATATCAAACATACAGTACCAGTCAAAAGTTTGGACACACCTACTCATTCAAGGATTTTTCTTTATTTTTACTATTATAGAATAATAGTGAAGACATCAAAACTATGAAATAACACATACGGAATCATGTAGTAACCAAAAAAGTGTTGAAGTAAATATTTGAGATTCGTCAAAGTAGCCACCCTTTTTGCCTTGACAGCTTTGCACACTCGTGGAATTCTCTCAACCAGCTTCACCTGTATTGCTTTTCCAACAAGCTTGAAGCAGTTCCCACATATGCTGGGTACTCGTTGGCTGCTTTCCTTCACTCCACGGTCCAACTCATCCCAAACCATCTCAATTGGGTTGAAGTCAGGTGATTGTGGGGTCAGGTCATCTGATGCAGTCAACCATCACTCTCCTTCTTGGTCAAATAGACCTTACACAGTCTGGAGATGTGTTTTGGGTCATTGTTTTGTTGAAAAACAAATGATAGTCTAAGTGCAAGCCAGATGGGATGGCGTATCACTGCATAATGCTGTTGTACCCATGCTGGTTAAGTGTGCCTTGAATTCTAAATAAATCAAACCATCACACATCCTCCTCCATGCTTCACAGTGGGAACCACACATGCAGAGATCATCCATTCGCCTACTCTGCGTCTTACAAAGACACGGCGGTTGGAACCAAAAATCTCAAATTTGGACTCAGACCAAAGGACAGATTTCCACCGGTCTAATGTTCATTGCTCATGTTTCTTGACCCAAGCAAGTGTCTTATTAATATTGGTGTCCTTTAGTAGTGGTTTCCTTGCAGCAATTCAACAGTCTCCGCTGAACAGTTGATGTTGAGATGTCTCTGTTAATTGAATTCTGTGAAGCAGTTATTTGGGCTGCAATCTGAGGTGCAGTTAACTCTAACTTACCCTCTGCAGCAGAGGTAACTCTGGATCTTCCACTTTTGTGGCGGTCATCATGAGAGCCAGTTTCAACATAGCTCTTGATGGTTTTGCGACTGCACTTGAATAAACTTTCAACGTAATGATGGACTGTCGTTTCTCTTTGTTTATTTGAGCTGTTCTTGCCATAATATGGACTTGGCCCAAATAGGGTTATCTTCTGTATACCACCCCTAACCTTGTCACAACACAACTGAATGGCTCAAACGCATTAAGAAAATAAATTCCACAAATGAACTTTTAACCAGGCACACCTGTTAATTGAAATGCATTCCAGGTGACTACCTCATGAAGCTGTTTGAGAGAATGCCAAGCGTGTGCAATACTGTCATTCAGGCCAAGGGTGGCTACTTTGAAGAATCTCAAATATGTAGATTTCTTTGGTTACTACATGATTCCATATGTGTTATTTCATAGTTTTGATGTCTTCACTATTATTCTACAATGTATTAAATAGTCAAAATAACAGCAGGTCAGCGTACAGCAGGTCAGCCACCAGGGGGAGACTCGTCGAGGCATGGTGACAGACGGAGTATACATCACGAGGCGATGGCACCCTCTGCTGGACGTGCCAGGTCTCGACGGGCTCTCCGGCCAGGACTAATTGGGGCTGATTGTGGTTGGTGAGTAATCAAGGGCTGATTGCTCACCAGCTGGACAGGTCCCAATAAAGCTGCCAGAAGAGCAGCACACGGGAGGAAGGACTGGGGGAAGAAAGGTTACTCCCATATAGTTGGGGGACGGTTACAGAGGTAAAAGGAGGGAGTTCAGTTTTTGTTCCCCACAGGATACAGCAAGACCCGGAGCCCAGAAGACGGTATCCCGGAGAGGAGACCTTTTCTTTTGGCTTGTTGTTCAAATAAACACCCTTGACACCGAGCTAATCATACTCTGTCCGTGTCTGATCTGTGTAAACGTTTTGACCCACCCCCCTGGTCTGCCACACCTATAAGACTAACAACGTTGCCGGACCGACCAACATCACTCATTCTTTGCCTAAAAAAAAACCCATAGAATCAGAAGACGTCTCTTTAGCCACGCTACATCATTTCAATGCAATGCAATTTGAATAATAAGTATGCAAATCAAATCACTGGGACTTTTCCATCGTCGTTTCTATGGGGAATCCTCAGCTGTATGCTTGGAAGGTAGACCGTATATATTGTATACCGGGGTATTTGTAAGTAGCCATGGCATGCTTTTTCAATACCATGAATAGCATTGAAACTGTTTCGTTTAATTTAAAAATAAATAATGAATATTTGTTGCTACTTTTTAAGTAAAATACCCGCAGTCAACTTGTGCAATACGTTAGGAGATCAAGCATTTCACCGGTCACATTTTTAAAAAATGATAAAGCTTACCTGTAGTCCCCAGTCACGTTTACAAGCACACAATGACAAGAGACCGGAGCCTTAAGTCACTCACTGTTTTGCAGCACGCACCAGGTGATCTAGCTACAGTACGGAAATGACAAGTAAATGTTTGCCAGCTAGATGTCTTATACAGTGAGCTCCAAAAGTATGGGGACAGTGACATGTTTTGTTTTGGCTCTGTACTCCAGCACTTTGGATTTGAAACGATACAATGACTACGATGTTAAACTGCAGCTTTAGTCTGTCAGCTTTCATTTTAGGGAATTTTCAACCATATGGTGTGAACCATTTAGAAATTACAGCACTTTTTGTACATAGTTCCCCCCCCATTATAGTAGACCAAAATTATTGGGACAAATTCACTTATGTTTATTAAAGTAGTAAAAAGTTAAGTATTTGGTTCCATATTCACAGCACACAATGACTACATCAGGCTGGTGACTCTACAAACTTGGATGCGTTTTACGTTTGTTTTGGTTGTGTTTCAGATTATTTTGTGCCCAATATAAATGAATGGTAATTAATGTATTTTGTAATTTTGGAGTCACCTTTATTATAAATAAGAATATAATATATGTTTCTAAATCCACATTAATGTGGATGCTAGAATAATTACAGATAATCCTCAATGAACCATGAATAATGTGTGAGAAAGTTACGAACACACAAATATCATAACCCCCCCCAAGAACGCTAACCTCTCCTGTTATTGAAATGGTTATTGAAATGGTGAGAAGTTAGCATGTCTTGGGGGTATGATATTTGTGCGTCTAACACCCGACATGGATGAAAATACTTTCAAATTAAAGCTGTCAGTCTGCACTTTAACCTCATAGTCATGGTATCATCGTATCATTTCAAATCCACAGTGCTGAGTACAGAGCCAAAACAACAAAAAAATGTGTCACTGTCCCAATACTTTTGGAGCTCACAGAAATGTCCTAAATGCTCTGCAGTTGTGCATTTGGTTTGCTAACTTAGTAGCTAGTTATCTAGCTAGCTAAGTGGTTAGCTTCTTGCAAAATCAAGCTTCTAGCAGAATCATGCTTCTCTTAGTAAGAGCAGAGAATCCCTTCCTGGATCAAGAGCCTTGCTGTCTAATATACGTTTTGTGCGTGCAGCAAACTGTGAGTGGCATTTTCGAGTTAACTTTTATAACTTTATGAGTTTATAGTTTATGTCAGAGACTGTATAAAATGTTTGCATGCGCTCATGAGCATTTGCTATGTTTTTTTCCATGTACTTGTTAGCATGGGGGAGGTGGGGGGGCTGCATCATTCGTGGGCGACGACATGTTTACTGTTGCCTTGTTTTTCCTAAAAAAATGAATACTCTCGCAAGCAATTGAATACTAGCATCCGTTTCGATATTTGATTAATCGTGCCCATCCCTAGTGTGTATGTGTGTATTCATAATCGGTCACACTTACTTGGTCATGTCATTGACGTTCTCGGCGGCGAAGAAGAAAGTCTGGAAGCGCTGGTGGCACATTTGGAAGACACTGGGAGAAGGAGAGCGAGAGTGGTAGAGAAATGGAGGGAGAGTGGTAGAGAAATGGAGGGAGAGCGAGAGAGAAAAAGGAGAGTGGTAGAGAAACAGAGGGAGAGCGAGAGAGAGAAAGGAGAGCGACAGAGAAAGAGAGAGCGAGAGAAATTCTAATTCAATTACAGCTCCCACAGCCTCAGACGATATAGATACTTTTTCTAACCTCTCTGGATTACAACCAAATTATGATGAGTGTACTATATTACATATTGATCACCCCCGAAAAAATGTTTTACATTACAGTGTTGTTTACCAATAAAATGGTCTGATGGTGATGTGGACATACTCGGTATTCAAATCTTGAAAAAAAATAAACAATTCACTACAATACATTTTTATAGAAAATGTGCAAAAATAGACCAGATCTTGCTACCATGGAAAGGAAAACACTTGTGGAAAAATCATATCCCAATTTACCTATTTGCTTATGACCTTGCCTACACCTAGCAAAATGTTTTTTAAATTATATGAGCAAAAAAGATTCCATTTTATTTGGAACGGAAAACCAAACAAAATTGAAGGGGCCTATTTATATCATTAATATGAATTTGGAGGGCAGAAATGATAAAATATTAAAACATTAGACCTCTCACTAAAGGCGTCAGTCATACAACAGTTATACTTAAATCCGAACTGGTTCTCCAGCAGATTAGTAAGAATGTCTCACCCCTTGTTCAAGAATGGCCTTTTTCCCTTCATTCAGATTACATCATCTCACTTTCGGTTACTTGAAAATGAAATAATCTCCAAAATATCCCTGTTTTTAAGACAATCCATAGAAAGTTGGTTGTAATTTCTGTTTAGTTCACCAGAAAAGACAGAACAAATAATACAACAAATATTATGGTTAAACACAAATATACTAATTGATTAAAAAAAGTATTTAAAAAACAGAAAAAAAAACATTTTTGGAATAATAATATATATATTTTTTAAAGGTATAATCTTTGTAAATTATATCATAAATAGGACTGATGGCGTTAATTCACACATGCAGCTAACAAAACTATATGGAAATGTCTGCTCTACCCAAAATTTCAACCAACTAATTGCAGCATCAACACAAAAAAATCAAAGAGGTAAGTAGAAGGGGGAAATAGTAAGAAACTGGTCTGTCGGCCGTGCATTAAAGACCAAAATTGGTTAAAGAAAATTGTGATAACTGAGAAAGTATACCAGCTTCATTTAAGGACCAAAAAATAAATAATTGACAGCTGTTGCCATATAGATTGCAAAATAGTTATTATAGTTATAGATAATATATATATAATATATAAATATATAATAGTTATAGATATTTTAGATTTTAGGTTTATGAGGCTGATACACAAAACGACGTCGGATTCAAAACGTACAAATTTCATTATGATACATAATTCTTGCAACCAATAGAATGTTATATACAGTGCATTTGAAAAGTATTCAGACTCCTTGACTTTTTCCACATTTTGTTATGTTACAGCCTTGTTCTTTAAATGGATTCAATAGTTTTTTCCCCTTCATTAATCTACACACAATACCCCATAATGACAAAGCAAAAACAGGTTTAGAAACTTTAGCAAATTTACAAAAAAAGAAAAACAGAAATATCATATTTACATAAGTATTCAGACCCTTTACTCAGTACAGTACTTTGTTGAAGCACCTTTGGCTGTGATTACAGCCTTGAGTTTTCTTGGATATGACGCTACAAGCTTGGCACACCTGTATTTGGGGAGTTTCTCCCATTCGTCTCTGCAGATTCTCTCAATCTGTCAGGTTGGATGGGGAGCGTCGCTGCACAGCTATTTTCAGGTCTCTCCAGAAATGTTAAAATCGGGTTCAAGTCCGGGCTCTGGCTGGGCCACTCAAGGACATAGAGACTTGTCCCGAAGCAATTCCTGCGTTGTCTTGGCTGTGTGCGGAGGGTCGTTGTCCTGTTGGAAGGTGAACCTTCACCACAGTCGGAGGTCCTGATCACTCTGGAGCAGGTTTTCATCAAGGATCTCTCTGAACTTTGCTCCATTCATCTTTGCCTCGATCCTGACTAGTCTACCAGTCCCTGCCGCTGAAAAACATCCCCATAGCATGATGCTGCCACTACTATGCTTCACCGTAGGAATGGTACCAGGTTTCCTCCAGACGTGACGATTGGCATTCAGGCCAAAGAGTTCCCATTTTGGTTTCATCAGACCAGAAAATCTTGTTTCTCATGGTCTGGGAGACCTTTAGGTGCATTTTGGCAAACTCCAAGTGGGCTGTCATGTGCCTTTTACTGAGGAGTGTCTTCCATCTGGCCACTCTACCATAAAGTCCTGATTGTGTGTAGTGCTGCAGAGATGGGAGAACCTACTAGAAGAACAACCATCTCCACAGAGGAACTCTGTCAGAGTGACCATCAGGTTCTGTCTCTGAGCTCTACGGACAATTCCTTCGACCTCATGGCCTGGTTTTATTGCTGACATGCACTGTCAACTGTGGGACCTTTTCAAATCATGTCCAATCAATTGAATTTACCATAGGTGGACTACAATCAAGTTGTAGAAACATATCAAGGATGATCAATGGAAACAGGACGCACCTGAGCTCAATTTCAAGTCTCATAGCAAATGGTCTGAATAACGCAACAAAATGTGGGAAAAGGGGTCTGAATACTTTCCATATGCACGGTATACAATCATCCCAGCTCTGCAGATTTTCCTGCGAAGAGACAACCATTCGATAATTTGTTTAGGGTTAGGGTTACTGCTGGGTGATTTGAAAAGTTTTAGTCAATCGATCAATAACAAACATTATTGCTGAAATCATTATTATCTTTAAAATTCACTATCTGTAGAAACTACGAGAATAGAAAAAGGTTCAGAACTTTTGTGAAACATCACAGCACATTTGAAAAATATGTGGAAAATAGAAACTGGATGGTCTTCAGAGATAGATGGAATGGGTTGAGGGTAAGTGAAGGATGGGATAAAAATACATTTAAAAAAAGATAACTATTGTAAAATATATTGTGTCCGTAAAATATAACCTGTATGTATAACCTGGAAGTAGAAGCTTAAGTGCTGTAGCCCATTAGTTTACTCCAATTAGGGGAGGGTTGGTAGGTTTAGGGGAACATAATAAAGGAAAATATTTGTAATATATGTATAATGCATGTAAATACATGTACAATGTATTTACAAAAAATATAATGGTCGATTGGAAATTATACAGACAATTACATTGATGGAAGCTACAATATATGTGCAATATTAAAGCTGATCTACCCACCAAAGAAAAATATGAATAAAATAAAAGTTAAGACTACGCTAGCTACCCCTAAGTTAGCTAGCTAGCTACCCCTAAGTTAGCTACCCCTAAGTTAGCTAGCTAGCTACTCCTAAGTTAGCTAGCTAGCTACCCCTAAGTTAGCTAGCTAGCTACCCCTAAGTTAGCTAGCTAGCTACCCCTAAGTTAGCTAGCTAGCTACCCCTAAGTTAGCTAGCTAGCTACCCCTAAGTTAGCTAGCTAGCTACCCCTAAGTTAGCTAGCTAGCTACCCCTAAGTTAGCTAGGTAGCTACCCCTAAGTTAGCTAGGTAGCTACCCCTAAGTTAGCTAGGTAGCTACCCCTAAGTTAGCTAGGTAGCTACCCCTAAGTTAGCTAGGTAGCTACCCCTAAGTTAGCTAGGTAGCTACCCCTAAGCTAGCTAGGTAGCTACCCCTAAGCTAGCTAGGTAGCTACCCCTAAGTTAGCTAGGTAGCTACCCCTAAGCTAGCTAGGTAGCTACCCCTAAGCTAGCTAGGTAGCTACCCCTAAGCTAGCTAGGTAGCTAGCTACCCCTAAGTTAGCTAGGTAGCTACCCCTAAGCTAGCTAGGTAGCTACCCCTAAGCTAGCTAGGTAGCTACCCCTAAGCTAGCTAGGTAGCTACCCCTAAGCTAGCTAGGTAGCTACCCCTAAGCTAGCTAGGTAGCTACCCCTAAGTTAGCTAGGTAGCTACCCCTAAGCTAGCTAGGTAGCTACCCCTAAGCTAGCTAGGTAGCTACCCCTAAGTTAGCTAGGTAGCTACCCCTAAGCTAGCTAGGTAGCTACCCCTAAGCTAGCTAGGTAGCTACCCCTAAGCTAGCTAGGTAGCTAGCTACCCCTAAGTTAGCTAGGTAGCTACCCCTAAGCTAGCTAGCTAGCCCTACAATAAGAGATGGGGGATGTTACTACTTACTCACACTTTGACAGAATGGTATAGTAAGAAGGTCTGCTCAATTGATTCTCTTTACCTTTGGTAGATATGACATTTCAGTGTTTGCCTCTGACCCACATTTTTAGAGGCCCTACTCTTTGCTGCAGAGACAAATTGTAGCTATTTTAAAGCTAATGTGCTGCAATTCTCCAATTTTGCCGTTCTTATGCTATCCGAGTGACTCAAACATAACAAAATCAATGTAGGCCCTTATGACATGACATTTTTGATATTTTAGATTCTAAATCTAAGTTTATTTTGGTGATTGTTAGTTTCAAAGATGATCTTTAAAAAAATATATGTGGCTCCATTATCTTTACTACATACTTTATACCAGGTTTTAATTGCTTATACAATGAAAATGTTTTACCATTCAGAAAATTATTTTCAACAAAATAATAATATATTTTTATTTTATTTTTTGGAGTAGCAGCAGCTAAATGAATATAGGGGAAACACTGCACTCTTGGAAACATATATAGCAGTTCCCTTTTTTGCTGATGTACATTACACTGGGCTTGCATTGCAATCTAATAATATAAAGGTTAAGTCCAAATCTGGGTTAAAATAATTTTCAAAATACTTAATTTGCGGCTGTCTGGCGTGTCAGATGGATGGGACTTTCAAATTTAGGATGATTCCATTGCGCCAGATTTCAAAAACCCAGATGGGATTCAAGTAGGTCAGGTACCATCAAACAGTGAATCCTAATTTGTATTTTTATTTATTTATTTAACTAGGCAAGTCAGGTAAGAACAAATTCTTATTTACAATGACAGCCCTGGAATACTGGGTTAACTGCCTAGTTCAGGGGCAGAACGATTGTCAGCTCGGGGATTCGATCTAGCAACCTTTCGGTTACTGGCCCAGCGCTCTAACCACTAATCTACCTGCCGCCCTTAAATAACTTGTCTTATCACACTAGACAATCCATCTGACATGAATACTCACTACTTCCTCTTGTGTTCTCCTGCACCCTCTATGTTGTAGCTGGAGATCTTAACCAGGCCCTCCGCTTTCTCCTCCTGGCGATAACAAAGAAAGGAATAGGTTAATCAAACACAACTACTGCAGCCATGATAGTCTGGTTACTCCACAATGAACCCTATGAGTGTTCAGTCCACTTTAACCAGGCTACTGCAATTCCAGTGAGCACAAGACGTTGAAAAAACACATTATCGAACATATTTTGCGCTTGGTAATTTTGATAAGGACCCGCCTCATAAGAGGCCATGCTTATCACAATTACCAGGCATAAAATACATACAGATAATGCCAAATCACATTGCACAGTGGAAGCCTGTTTCACAACCAAATGCAATAATACTATCAGTCATACTGGTAAATGCAACAATCTCAGCCATGTTATTATTGGGCTTCCATCACATTACGTGCATAAACCTGCCAATGAGACACAGTGTATAATATGATATAATAGCATATTGTCTATTATCTGCTGTAGATGAAAATGAACTTTTATGGCTAACACAAGCGCGACTGTACATTGATGTGAGGCGTGGAATGCCGATTCATGTGCATCGTCTCTATCAACGCAATAAGATGAATGCACTTGTACGATTGTGTTCACTTGGGGGGTATATTCAGGGAAGTGAAACCTTTCCATAGAAACGTTGTGAAGAAAGCTGCCACGACTCACCATTTTCCTCATGACAGACAATCCCATCTGTTCTACACAATACCATACAATCTACACAATTCTGCATGCACCCTCCCGAACAGTTATCAAGTCCTGGAATATTAAAGCACCTTACGTGATTGTGTAGGTTTGTGTATAAGTGTTTAACAGTTTTTTAACAGGGGATGAGTGGGGAGTTGGGGTGGGGGCTCAACTGGTAACATGGTTCTAACTAATGAAACAGTTAATACGTTCAATTACACAGTTCATAGAACAGTTCATATTTATAACAAATAAAACAAAAAGGACCTCACCTGCTGACTGGTGTACCAATAGAGAGAGGGGCCCTTGAGGACGAACCAGAAGCGCTGCCACTTCTGGGTCATGAACACACTGCTCTCCTTCCTCTTCTTCCACAGCCAGCCGTCACACTCGGGCCGACACAGCTCACGACACGACACACGCCGCCTGCTCATCACTTTACGCGTGCCTGGGGGGTTGTGGTGTGTGTGTGGGAGGTGGGGGGGTGTCAAAGTTATGGTGACACAATCTCCATGCACATCGAAATACCTGCTGCGAAAATAAGTATAGCACATGTAAAGTACTCTAAATAAATAAGGAAAACTGATTTTTAAAACCCAAACTTACCTTTTGTAGACGCCTTTTTTTGTTCTTTATCCTCCTAAAATTAAAACAGCAGAGAATTTGTCCTCAATTCAATCTAAAAAAATACGTAATTGTCTTTCCAAAAAGCTCAAATGTACACATTAAAACATCACATGTAGAGAGCCTCTCCAGAAACAAACCTCATCGCCATCATAACCACCACCAAAAAAAACAGTGTGTGTGTCTCTCTCACCGTGTGTCCGCCCATCTCAGGACAGGAACTGATGGAACTGATACTCTCTCTGCCTAGTTCTATTACCCGGGGGGACGGACTTCTGGAGGGTGCAGAGCCCTTTCCGTTCGGCCCGGGGCTGAGCCTGGACCCCTCCAAACCCTCGGCTTCTCCTAGGACACACACACATGCACACACACAGGTGAGAACACTTTTTATACAACAACACAGCACAATTACAATCACTACTAACAGCCAACATTCTGTCTCCAACAGTCTTACTTTAGCTGGAATTTAGTGTCATGTTCAGTAGCAAAAATATTTTGAAAAGTTTTCAAAAAGGACAAATTCATCCCTTTATTGGCTTAATTCTTCAATGTTTTTCTCTCGTTATTTTACCAACTGGTTTTGGATGCCGAGAGTAACTGAACAGGGCCCTGGTAGGCTATCTACTGAAACATGTTATGGCGATAAGTGGTGTCGTCTGATAACCACTTCAAACTGTCTTGAACGATAAATAGTGACACTTGTTCAAATGACAAAAGGAATCAATAAAAAAGGTAACTATTATTACCATTTACCGCAATGCCAGTTCGGCTATTCCTTCTAAAGCTTATCATATTGGCCTATGTGCCCCGGCACTAGTTCTACCAGATGGTCACTATCTGGACAAGTTCCAGAGACGGATGCCCAGGCTAGTTGTTCTACAATTTCTCTTCTTTAAATTTGATATTAAACCTAACCCTAAACTTAACTTCACTGCTAATCTTATGCCTAACCTTAAATATAAACCAAAAGCTGCATTTTGTTTTCATAAATGTTTACAATTTAGCCAATTTTGACCTTTCAGCATCGAGTGGGAACCCTTCTACCATTTATGGTCATGTCTATGGTTCCGACCTGATGACAGGTATGAGAGGTCCCCCTGGGACCCCCTGGGACATAAGGTGTATGTCAGGCTGCCGTCCAATCCCCTGTCGCTGGACAGATCCGACTTCTCCTGGCCCATAGGCTGGATATCCACTGGCCCTTGAACTGCAGCCCTACATACAGGTAGAGGGGGCACACTTTACCACACTCACACTATCCATCCACAACACTATATGTCAGCCCTGCACACCACACATATGGGATGGAGGGGAAGAGGGAGCACACTTAGTCACACTAACACCAAAGATGGTTTAGAATGAAGATAAGTAGAAACTGCTTCTAATAGAAATTCAACATTGCGCATGTAGGTGATGTCATGGCGACTAAGCTCACGCGCAGAAAAACATCATTGGGTGTAATGGTCGAACTGCGCATGTGCAGGCCATCAAATCAAAAGGCACTCCTTCGATATAAAATTGTTCTTGACGAAAAAAGAAAACATGTCAGTTTGTCACTTTCATGAGGTTGGAGTAATAAGATGTTCAGCTACTTGGCTCGAATCTAGGTTGTGCCTTTAGATTTTGAGAAAATTAACAACTAAGAAAAAATGTTTCACTTCTCAAACCCTGAAGCAGGAAATACAAATGCAACACATGAAGTTAGGGTATTTTTTCGAGGTGGTGAATATGAACTAATATCAATGTAAGACCATTGTGGAGATTAAGAAAGCAACTGACAAACTTTCATTTTAAGGTAAACTTCCCCTTTAAAGTGCAATTCAATTTGGATATATCATTTCAACAAAAACTCATCAGAAGTCAGAATTCATCTACACTCCCATAGGAGAGGGAGACCGAGTCAAATGTTTTTCAGACAGTAGCACAGTACACACTATAAATGTATTGATCTAACACACCAGGCCTTTCTTGGTTTCCAGTATTCTGCGGGAGGGAAAATATTAAATGGCCAATGACCGTCTATGACAGCCTTAATTGCATTTGCAACATGACCTCAGCCATTGGTCTATTACAGAATCATGCTGCCTGTTGCCGACAGGACAGACAAGTTGTGCGAGAGGAAACACTTCTAACATTTATTTTTAAAATCAGCCAGTACAGACAGAAAATAGGCTTTAGGCTCAAAACAACTGAAGAGTTTCTGCCTAAGTAGGTGGATGAAAAAAAACAACAACTCTTAATTGAAACTGGACTTCATTTGATAAAGACAAGAAATATGTTCAAATGGTTGTGTAAAATGTACACACACACACACACACACAAAGAGAGAGAAAGTACTGAAGTAGTAGCATTCATGTCTGGTGTGTGTGTTCTCACCTGAATGACAGAGACCTGACTGAGGCTGCTACTCTCTCAAATATGGAGTGTTTCTGGTTTCCCTCTTCTTCTTCCTCCTCCTCCTCCTCTTCCTCTTTCTGAAAACCAGCCAGCAGAAAATGTGAACCCTCCCCAACCACTTCAGATTAAGAGATAGGGTGTGAAGTTGTGAACTCTGCTCAGTTCCTTTTAATAGTGTGTGTGTGTGTGTGTGTGTGAGCTGAGCCACAGCGCGCCATGTGGACCGAGCCCTCAGGACAAATGGCAGCTTTTATCATCCACATAAAATCCTAGTCTTCAGCCTCCACTCACCTGTGGCACACACACACTAGCAACGCGTCTGCCCCTCTTTTTCAGCCGTATATTTCCTGTGTTTGAGGGGTGCAAAATCCACTTCTCATTTACATCTTGCTGGATTAATTGCTTTTATTTTACTCCTGCGACTTTTTCCACACTTTACGACCATGGAAATGTTTGTAATGACCTGTCAAACACACCCCGGTAATGGCTGAAATGGGCTCAATGGAATACACTGTCTTTCCGTTGCATCTATAAGAATGGTAAAGCTTCAGCGGGGACTTCATGCACTGTCTCCAGACATCACAAGAAAGACAAGAAAGATAACTATTTTGAAGGGTGTACAGTTTTTGTGGATTAGAATTTTTAAAAATAATTTAATATTAGTTGAAACGTTCATAAATTAGATGCACTGAAATGAAAGCAACATCTGAAAATGAACACTCGGATTATAGTGATATTATGTCTGATGTCGCAAACAATGTAAAGTATGTTCCGATAGGTATAATCTAGAGCCAAGCGTTTTGATTTTTAATCCAATGGTATTCTGCTATTGACACATTTGTTAAATTATGCAAGAGAATGTGACAACACCAATTAATGATGGCAGTCTAGACAGCACAGCTGAGTGCAGGTAGGGTAGACGGAACAAGTTGTTGGTGGTTACAGCCCTGTTCCACCCCTTTATGTTAATATTCATATTTGGAAATACACCAGGTGTGTTTATGCAAATTGGGTACATATACCTTTATTTTAACACAATATATATATATTTTTTTAAATACCCGATATAGTAAGAACATCTATATAGGAGTGCATTCTAAGATTTTTTATATATCTTTTTTTTTTTACATTTGACAAATTGAACACCTGAATTACATTATTTGTCCATGCCAGTAAAATGTTATGTGCTTATAATAATTATTGGATTATAAAAAAAATCCACGTTTGGAGTACCGCACGCACACACATACACACAGGTCCTGAGCAAGCGTCAATACACACGACTGACTGACATGGCTCGCTGTCTCAGTGTTCAGACTACAGCACAGGCTGGCTTTAACACGGTGAGTCATGTAACGAGGGGTGGCGGAGTAGTTAGCTGTGTGTGCATGACAGAAGAGTGTGTGTATGAGAGGGAAAAAATATGTGTGTGTGCATGTCCTTGATTTGTTTTTCTATATAGACAGAGACAAGACCTCGGGCAGGGTGAGAGCATGAAGGCTTGAAGGTGGAGATAACAAACAGTTAAACCCAAGTCACCAGAGGTTATCCAGAGAGAATCTGCTCTACGAAAGCCTACAGGTCTAAATGGATGTGTTTCCTTGGTTCAGTATGTGCTGGTGGGTGTGTGTACATGCCTGAGTGTAAATGTGTGTGTGTGCATCCTCGTGAATGCGTGTATGTATGTACACATGCAATGTATGCTTCCCACTGTACTCCAGCAGCCTACCTGTGGCGAGGGGGGCTGTTGGGCTGTCTCTTTGCTTATCAGTGACACGGGAACCTTCTTGAGGACCAGCGTCACCCCACTGGGGTTCTCCTTCAGTTTCTTCACAAGGTTCTTCCTGCTCCAGCCAACCTGACAATGCAGAGCACCATGGGAGTTGGAGTTCATATAAAGTTATGCTTGGCGCTAAGTAACACACAAAATACTCACCACAATCTGGTCATTGACTTGGATCACTTCGTCTCCAGCCAGTATCTTCTCACAGAACTCAGCGGGTGACTGCAATGCACAAGCCAATAATTAAAACACAAACGCACACCACTATAGACTATGTATGACAGATGTAACATTGTGGCGGGGACTTGACGTCTGACCTTAATTGGTTTAAAAGAGGAATCAAATCAAATCTTATTTGTCACATGCTTCGTAAACAGCAGCAAAATGCTTACTTAGGGTCAGAGGTTAAAAGTCTGAGTGGGCTTGTGTACTAAATCATGCATACTGTACGTGCACATGTGCATGCACTGAGTGTGCATGTGCTGTTCTCTCTAGAATGCATACACAGAGTGCTTCAGATCAACTCCAGTAGCAGTAGCCAGGGGAGTCGGTCTATATTCTGATCATGACATCATGGAAAAAACACATGTCTATCCCAGGCTGTCCCAGAGAAGAGACCATCCTGTACTAAAGCTTGGTTCCCTCGATCCTTTCCCTGGCAAGCCTTCATCTAACTGGGAGAGTAATAAAATAGCCAAGCCCCCAACCTATTTATTGATTTGATTTAACTAGGCAAGTCAGTTAAGAAAAAAAATCTTATTTTCAATGACAGCCTAGGAACAGTGGGTTAACTGCCTTATTCAGGGGCAGAACGACAGATGATTATTATTATTTTTTTTTACATTGTCAGCTCGGGGATTCGATCTTGCAACCTTTCCGTTACTAGTCCAACTAGGCTACCTGCCGCTCCACCTATCACCTAGGAATGATCAGAATTCTATTTTATATGTGCATTTGTATCATTCAGCAGATGCTCTTATCCAGAGAAATTAGCGCATTCAAGTAAGTTCGAAAAAACAACCGCCTATCACAATCGTTGCAGCCATTCCAGTCACGTCTCTGTACATGTACTGTAATAGCAGACAGACACAGCCAAGTCAGGGCAGAGTACATATGTGAACCACCTAAACTGACAGGGAAAAACTCCTGGCCATAAAAAGTGACCTGCTTCAACCAGTCAATATCATCAACTAAGCAAGACATTTCACTTAGATATTTCACGAACGACCATTCAAGTTGTCATGCACAAGTACGGTGAAATAGCCGTACCACTAATGACCATTAAAAAGTGCCACTCTTTCACAACACTAAAACCTCAATCAACCTAGATAACGTATCGAACGTAGTAGGATTGGTTAGAACCACATTGGATTACCAGTCTTAGATACTGTAGGTCAGTGGTTACATCCCAAATGGCACCAGATTCCCGATAGTGGACTATTTTTAACGAGAGTGGTGTGAACAATCCTCCCACTGTAGCAGCTTGTTATAAACATTATGCCTTTATAGTAAATAGTGGTATCATTATACTGGCGTACAGCCGATGCCATGAGGTCCGTGTTTTCTGATGATTCTATCTACCATGGTAATCCCCTGATATTTGTGGCTTTAACAGAGTACTTGCACTTGGCAACTGTCCCTCTACAGAATGACAGACTAAAATGTTAGCTCGATTAACTAATGGTTATTTGGAAATCTACAGTGCACACAAAGAAACACACACACAGTGTGTACAGTGGCGACTAAATTACTGACACCCTTGATAAAGATGTGCAAAAATAATTAATTCAAATACTGAGCTATTGTATGCACCAAGAAAATGGGGGAAATTATATTATAATAATACAATTGCTCAGAGAAAGCGATTTTGTTTAACAATTAATACTTTTTTTTAATCAAAAAGGTAGGGGTCAAAACTAAACTAAAACTAAACACCCCTAAAGATTCTCATAAATAATGTTGTCAAAAGTTCAGCATTTGGTCCCATATTCCTAGCACACAATGACTAAATCAAGCTCATTTGAAGTTTGTTTTGGTTGTTTCAGATGATTTTGTCCCCAATAAAAATAATGGTCATGTAGTGTGTCATTTTAGAGCGCAATTTATTGTAAATAAACTTCTACATTAATGTGGATGCTACCATGATTACAGATACCCCCAAGATAATAGCAGACATTCTAACCTCTCCTGTTATTGGTAATAGTATGAGGTTAGCATGTCTTGGGGGTATCTGTAATCATGGTAGCATCCACATTAAATGTAGAAGTGTTTAGAAACATATTCTTATTTAAAATTAAATTGACTCCACATTATTTACCATGCATTTATATTGGGCTGAAATATTCTGAAACACAATCAAAATTAACTGCATATGCATGCAACAAGTTTGTAGTAACAAGCTTGATGCAGTCATTTTATGCGAAGGATGTGGAACCAAATACTAAACTTATGACTACTTGATTTGTAGGAATCTTTGGGTGGTCAACAATTTTGCTTAACAAAATCTCTTTCTCTTAGCAATTGTATTAGCATAAAAGTATAGAATTTCCCAATTTTATTTAGCATACAATATAGCTCAGTATTTGAATCATTTATTTTAACACAGTCATTATCGCTCATCTTTTTCAAGGGTATCAGTAATTTCAGACCCGATTGTACACCCACCCACACAGTACAGCAGACCTTCTAAATGTCAAGGTAATGCAAACCATTAGTCCTATGGGATTTGCTTAAAGTAAAAGTGCATTTATATGATAATGATCAGTAAGAGCCCATGGCATTGGGCTCTGAAGGACAGGGTTGAGAGGGGGAACAGGAGAATAAAGAGTCTGACCTCTGCGGTGGTGCCTGTGATGTAGTGATTACTGGAGCCAGTGGACGTGATCTCAATGCCCTGGAAGGGAGACAACACGGTAATGTAAAATACATTAAAAGACAGACAGAATGAAAAAAAAAAAACCCAAAAAACAAGATCGCTAGATAAGGAGAAATTCCCTGCGTTCTGTGCCCAGCTAATCTGATGTCAGTACTACAGTTAAAAATCACCCATCATCCATCAACCTGCCACAACAACACAATCACAATACCTTCTAGTCCTGCAGTGCTGATGTCATTCAACGTCCCACACAGCAATCAAACCTCCAATCCTTCTCTCCCATGTCATTCTGCTCTAGCTCTAATGTATGTACAGGTGCATACTGATTCATAGTGATCTGCCTGTATGTCATGTCATTTCTCCCTTGAGGTCCTGTTTGATATTTGCGCAGGTACGCTAAGGGGAGCCGTGGGGATCATGATCATGCACGGCCCAGCCACGATCAATACACATAACATGATTCCTGGGGCTTGTAGACATGCCTCTAATAATGACTTCTTGACTGGAGCAGATTAGAAAATAGATCTGAAAGGCCATCGCCACGTCCCTCAGACTCCAGGGTTGTATTCATTAGTGCGTACAATGTAGCAAAACGTTTTGCAATAGAAACGAAGACAAGCTTTTCTTATTGGACATGTTCAGGTAGTCCTTCCCTCTTTCAGTATGTTTTCATGTGTTTAGTGCCTAATGAACATGGCCCAGCTCTTGTTTACAGAAAATGAAGGGAGAGTTAATGGTCAGATGAGACTTGAACAGACCTGGGTATTATTTGGGTCGTTCCACCAACGTAGTACCTTTTGCGTAGTGTTTAAGATACCCTGTTACGATCAACCCTGTTACTTTATTTGGCACTTACTATAGGATTCTTTTATTTACCCTCTTGAGATGTGTTTGCGTTTGTGCAACAAATGTTAGTGCATCGAATCATATGACATCGAATCATATGACATCGAACTGCATCAATTCGTTCCTCTAATCAAACCGAATCGCACCAAATTGTTTAAAGCTAAAACGGATCGTTCCTGTATCATATCAGATACGTATCAAATCGTCTTAAAGGGGAAAGATGCTGTATTGGGAATTTTAAAACACATTTTTGTGTTCATGCAAGTGGCTGACTGAACGAATCCTCACTATCAGTAGCTGCAATTTGGCAGTATGCCCAGACCTTGTTTTGAGAGCAAAAGATCTGTTTCAAGGTCTCAGCTTAGAGAGAAGACTCGTGAGGTATTGGTCTGTCACATGTTATGAACCAGTATTGGTCAGTCACATGAATGAAACAAAATGGTAATGATGAATTAATTATGCTAAATCATGCAAATATAACTTGTCTGTGTATAGCTGAATATAAGACAACTGCTGGGGACTGCCTAGGCAGAGCTCCTGATAGACGTGTACATTGAGTTGATTGGAACCTCTCCAGCGCGCTGACAATAAACAGGATGATTGACTGAGTGTCCCTGTGTAAGAATTTCCACAACAATATGGCGTCAACAAACAGGATGATTGATTCTGCTTTCCAGTGGGGGTCTACGAGGAAAACCGGTGGCACATTTTATGAAGTGTGAGGGAAATTCCCACCTGACCAAAAGACGACGAGACCCGCCCAGAACAGACCCTTACTGTGAGCTGCCCAGGAGGAGACACATCATCCGCGAACAATTGAGGGACGGCAATTGATTTCAGTAAGTCAATTTATATGAATCTGTATAATATATATATTTTTAAATCAAAGCCTGTAACGCATTAAAAGGTACCCATAGTCTTATAGAGAGAAGACTATTCACTAGTTGTATGAGAAGACTAGAGCGAGGGCGTAACAGTACCATGGAAAGCCCCGCTGACAGCTATCTATAGGCATTTAGAAGACATGTCTTTGTAGTCTGCAACCACTACAAAATAACAAGGTATTTTTGAATTAGGGGTGTTATTTATATGTATAGCAGGTAGCGGCAAGAGAACCGTTGATGAGGATCCATGTGGTTCATAGCAAGTAACGACAAGAGAGAATCATTGACGATGCACATGGGGTAATGAGGAGATTACCGAGTGTGTTTGGGAATAGTACTAAGTGAAAGTTGTGTGATTGTGAGATATGGAATAAGCTGAAATATTGATATTTGGATAACAAGAGCTGATTGAAATTTGGATAATACATGGATTGAAATTTAGCTATTAAGAATTGAGTGATTGAGAGCTGTCAGGGGACAAGCTCCAGTGTGAATATGGAGTGAATGGCCTTTCTAGGGAGTTTTTCCTAGCCACCGTGCTTCTACACCTGCATTGCTTGCTGTTTGGGGTTTTAGGCTGGGTTTCTGTACAGCACTTTGAGATATCAGCTGATGTACGAAGGGCTATATAAATAAATTTGATTTGATTTGATTTGAATGTAAGCTGTGTTTTCCAGTTGTGTGTGAGTTGATCATAACGTTATCTAGATGTCTGTCCAACACAGCTGTAGGATCTAAAGGTAGAGATAATATGTCTCAGAAATGTCATACGTAAAATGTCTCAGAGGATAACAGGTCTCGTTCGTAACGAGGATAACATGTGTTGGGGTATAATCAGAATTGGTTGGTAACATAGGTAAGATGTTTTATATTCATCATATGTTTGTAAGTTACTTCTCATCAAGAATGTTATTTTTGTATAATACTGTGGCGGGGTTGCAGTTATCTGTTCTATGTCAAGACTAAGTTGCATGGGCCGCAGAGAGGGGAGAGGTCAAGGTATCATCATGTGTAAACATATCTTTTGCTCCACTGTGTCTGTGTGCCAGTCACTCCCTACATTTCCCATTGGGGAAAGCAGAATGTTGTTTGAGAGTGATCCATGTGTATAAGTAGATTGAGAAGGTCTTCCTATTGGGAAGAAGGGAGTCAAGGTTGAAGTAAACAGATTATGGAGACTAATGAAAGTACCAACGTGAATGGTAATTGGCTTTCAGATAGCAATCCAATATTTTAGTCATTTGAAGTAGTAAGACAGAGGGATTGAGCATTGCGACTTAAATTAGAGGCCACTCACTCTTCTTGGCTTGGGCCACTGTTTAAGTCATCTGTTGTTTGTGATTTAAGATAAGCTTTTTGTGGAACAGTAGTTAGCCGCCAGTACACACTGAACTCAAACAAGCTGTGACAGACACAGTGTGGAAATTTGGAACAGTTTGTACATAATTGTATGTCAATGCAACAGGTAAAAAATATTAAGATTACAAGAGAATGGTTTACTTTAGAATGTGCCTTATTCAGCTTTACAGGACACCGTATCATCTCATGTGTATGAAGTTTAATTCTGTATATGCATGTGTTAATTAAGACTTCCTGCCCAAGATGCAGTAAACTCGATTTATGATTAAGAATTTTTAGGACCGATTAAAATGCAAAGTAAAAACTAAGTACGTGTGAATTTTCTTTCTTGGGACTGATGGAATGTCTGCTATTACCCTTTTTTCATGTTTATGAATGATTCTGTATCTCTCCCTTTGAAAGGCTTCCTGAGGCATGCGCCTTGGGAGAGCAGCTAAAAGTTCCCAGATCCAGCTGTTAAGGGATCTCCCAAATTAAGCAAGGCCTGGACATTTGGTTTGTGTTTACCCTACGATTTCTGCCACACACACACACGCCAGAACCCACACACAACCCACCTGTTAATTAATATTTGTTAGTGGTGTTAATATTGGTTTCTGGGGTGGGGTCTATTTATTTGGTTTTAGTGGGTTTTTCAGGGATTAGAAAGGATGCTGTACACCTTTTAACCTCTCTAGGGAATGTGGCATCCCACCTGGCCAACATCCAGTGAGATTCAAATACAGAAATACTCATAAAAATTCAGAAAAGATACAACTATTTTACATAGGTTTAAAGTTTAACTTCTTGTAAACCCAACCACACTGTCAGATTTTAAAAATGCTTTACGGCGAAAGCATACCTTACAATTATTTGAGAACATGCCCAGCAGACAAATCATTAAGTCAGAAATAGAGACAAAATGAATCACTTCCCTTTGATGATCTTCATATGTTTGCACTCAGAAGACATTCATTTATTCAATAAATGTTCCTTTTGTTCGATAAAGTCTCTTTATATCCGATACTCACCCCCATTAAAAACGCAGTCACAACAGGCAGACAAAAAAAATCCAAATTGTATCCGTAAAGTTCATAGAAACATGTCAAACAATGTTTATATTCAACCCTCGGGTTGTTTTTAGCCTAAATAATCGATAATATTTCAACCGGACAATAACGTTGTCAATATAAAAGGTAAAAAAAGAAAAGGCACTCTCAGTCGCGCGCATGAAAAAGCTCTGTGACACGGCAGGGTCCACTCATTCAGACTGCGCTTACTCCCTCATTTTTAAGAATACAAGCCTGAAACAATTGCTGAAGACTGTTGACATCTAGTGGAAGGCTTAGGATCTGCAATTTGAGTCCTAAGTCAATGGATAATGTAATGGCATTGAATAGAATAGGTTTTCTCCTGCCAAATCAGTTATGTTATACTCACAGACATTATTTTAACAGTTTTGGAAACCTTAGAGTGTTTTCTATCCAAATCTACTAATTATATGCATATCCTATCTTCTGGGCCTGAGTAGAAGGCAGTTTAATTTGGGCATGCTTTTCATCCAAAATTCCAAATGCTGCCCACTACCCTAGAGAAGTTAAACAAAAATGTTTAAAATGTTTGAAGCATAATTAAATAAATGTCTGAGGTACAGGAAAACTAACACTCACTTAATAGGGCTGACTGATCTGTTTGGTCTTCCTGGTGAGGCCTGATCACCCTCACTAGAAAGACAGGAGACAGTTTATGGGCTACGTAAAAACAAATAATTAAGAAGTGTATAATTTATCAATAGTCTGTGTGAGATTCGGACCACGAGAAGAACAGAGAGATCGCTGCACCTCAATGAGGGACACCTGTCTTTAGTCTGTTTTACCATTACCTTATGGGATACAATTATTTAAATTGTGTTATTCTAATTGGTTTACTTTTGATTTAACAGGCAGTGTTGTTTTTTTTGGGACGGATGAATCAAGATGTGAGTCATGTGTCCAAAGAGGGGGATTATCGGTCCCCTGGGGCCCTTCAGTAAATAAGCAAACATTTTTTTCACATGCCTGCCTGTAAAAGAACAAAAGAGATGTTGGTATTGGATGACAGTTATTTCAAATGGATTGAAGTTTTCCACACCTCTAGTTTTATATGAAGATGTGTATTGCGGTTGTCGTTTACGTTTCTGTCTTGCTTCTTCGTTTTTGTCTTACCATATTGGGTCTGCTGGAGTGTCTGGATTTCTCCCTAAGGATTAGGGGGTCCAGCTGTGTGGTGTTATTCTCCTTTACATTTGTTTTAGGAAATCTGGATTTCCTAAATCAGATAGTAATACTAATTTGTCATACAGTAAATTAGAAATGCCCTCAACTACTGTTGTTCCGGTCTGTCCTCTCTCGAGGTTATGGTGAAGGTGACCATAGATGGTATCTAGATGCATGGAAGATAATTTGACCAAGAACAGTGTGAACCTCAACACACCCTCTAACTGGCTGAAGTAACGGTTGACAATGGCGTTCAAAATGGTCCTTCACGTCTACCGTGAGACCTGAGTCCGAGCCAGCAACCTGTACACAGCATCCAGTCGAAGCTATCAACTGTCTTTTCTCTCATGCTTTTTCTCTCGGGAGTGCGACATGGGTCCTTGGAGAGAGATCCAGTCCAAACTTCTCTCATGCTGCTGGTTGGAAAATGGACAAAGACATACTGGATTGTAAAGGACAGTGGCAGCTCAGGTGAGAGACATTATCAAGGGCCATCCACTTTGAACATATGCCATTAAAAAGGACGAACTGAAACCCTATCTGAAGAAGAACTTGAAGAAATGGCAGGAAGGATGAGTGCCTTTGGTCAAGAATGCCCGTAATTGATTTCGGCTTATCTAAAATGGTTTATTTGGGGTATCAGGTTGATTGTGGAGGTCTGCACACTGTGAAATGTATAGTAATTTAGACTAAGAACACATTGAGATACCAATCTATCATTACCACAAGTGATGAGAAAAGTTGATGCTAGAAATATAAGATGAATATACTGTATGTCAATGTAAATGTAAATTCTGTCAGTATTGGTGTGTGCTAAGTTGAGGTTCTTAAATGAAAGTAATAGAACCAACATGAAGCACTAAGGACTGTCATTATTAATTTGGGTTTGATCATTTATTAATAGTTATAATTAGGAAAGGTGAGGCTTGGACTAACCATGCCCCAACCTCATTCTTATCAAGGTTGGTGTGAAACTTATAACGTGTTCTCTCTTCCCTGTGAAATGTTATTAACATGCTGTAAGGCGATCTGTGCCTCTCTGGCTGATAAGATTTCAGCAGCTAACATGTTTTCTGCTCCTCCAGAGGATGATGAAACTAATGAGCTGGATGAGCTCCTATTTCCCCCTGCAGATACGGACGGTAATGATTGAAGGTTTTTTTATTTTAACAAGTTGAGGGTAAGGTCATCTAAACCCTTAACCTGTTTACATTAATGTGGAACACTGAGCTGATAAGCAAGCACCAACCTTTTGAAGGTCTTAGCAGAATTGTTAAACAACTGGATTTTATATTTTCACGAAGTTGATGTCCCAGGGACAGTTCGTGAAAAAACATGTCAATCCAACCCGATTCTGGTAAGAGATATGGAAACAATGGTTAACACAAAAGATTTATTCACCTCTGAATCTAGAGATCCCTTGAGCATGTGTGTGTATTTTTGATACTCACTCCCATTAATAGAAATATAACCTTTATTATGATTATATTATTACCATACTAATTTGATTGTACAACCCAGTATGTAGGGTTTGAAATTATGAATTGTCTGAGTTTTTTCCTGTGTTGAGTTCCCTCCCTTAGGAGTATAGAATATTTTGATATAGAAGCTAAAATCTAAACTCTTACATGAAAATAAAATGCTTATTATCACACAAGTGATAAGAGGATGGAACGTAATGGGAATTTTAATGTTGGTTCTTTTCTTATAACTCATTTCTATGTTCTATTCACGTGCTGTTCAATAAACCAATTTCTGTGTTCATGCATGTGGCTGAATCCTCACTACAAGTAGCTGCAACTTGACGGTACGCCCAGACCTTGTTTTGAGAACGAAAGATATTTCAGTTTGAAGGTCTCAGCTTAGAGAGAAGAAGCCTCGTGAGGTGTTGGTTTGTCACATGTTACGAACCAGTATTGGTCAGTCACATGAATGAAAGAATTTCCACAACAACGCACATACCTATCTATCTATCTAAGGGTAACAGGGTTGACGTGTTAAAAGTCAACCCGCTCAGTTTTCCGCCACAAAACACGAAAAAAATGACCAAAAAGAGTTCACGTGCTTTAACACTTGATTTGACTATTAGAAGTGAAATGTTTCACTTGAAAAATATATTTAAAAAGGAATAGTTTCCCCACATGAAAATTTAAAGTTTAATTCACATAACAGGGTTGACCTTGAAATTAGGGACAGGCATTCCATGTGATTATAATCACATGAAATAAATGATCATCTTCAGAAATGACTGTCAAAGCAAAACAATAACGAGGGGCTTACAATGTTGGTGAAAACTTGCCAAAATGTTGGGGTTAAGTGGGTTAAAATCTTCCTAGAAGTCACAGAAGGTGCACAGAGGGACATGTCAAAATGCCAAATTTTTCACTTTAGGAAGTATTTTTTCATATAAAATAATATATATTTATTGAATTGTCCATGTGGTCTATATTAAAAGGGCACTTCATTTAATAAAACTGACATTTACAATTCTATATTGGTGTGAAACGGTACTCATTTGGTGGAACAACCCATATTTGTTTCCTTTCAGGGGCTTTAGCTGCGCTTAATTGAGCTTGCCTGGCGTGAAGGAACCAATGGAAGTTGCAAAAACTGCAGATTTGGCACTTCAGGCAGGCTCAACCAAAAATGAAAAGGATGGGAAAGAATACAGATACTATCTGAACCCAGATCTCTGTGTGAGAAAAAGACTGTTGGGGCAGCTAGAGCAGATCAATTATAGAGCTTCTATATTCTGTTTCTCATGATCAACATTTACGATTTTTAAAGAAATTCTATATTAATTTTCTATGAGATTCTTCTGACTGGATTTAAAAGGCAACAGGGGTTTTAAATCACTGCAGTGCAATGTGACATGCACCAGACTGCAGTAAATCCTCAATGCCAGCCAAGTTCTAATACCAATGATCCATTCTAACCAATCACTCTTTGACAGGTCACATCACACCAACAGTAAACTGACTAGACTTGGGTGAGCATAGGTCCATAATCTTCCTCCAACAGTCAACTAAAAGGGGGAAAATTAACCCATTTCCACCTTTTCAGTTTACTTGAGCACATGGAATGAGCAAAAATCGGTAAGATATTGATATTGTTTCTTCACATAACTTGAAATATGTTTTCCTAGGTGCTTGTCCATTGGTTTTCACCATTTTGATGAAAAGGTCAATACTTGAATCCTCATTTAAGTAAGTATAATTTATAAGAATATACATTTCTAACTTAAGCTTATTTTTTTTCTTGCAGAGTGGGAAATGTGCCTTCTTCCCCTCATGTAACTCGAAATATGTCACACTCAGTATGTGTCTTGGGTTGTGCTGTCTCCATGGCAATAACTTTGCACAATGCTGTAGCACAACGAAAATGTCAGAGGAAGGAAACTGAAAATGTGAACAGAAAGAGAATCAGGGAACATAAAATAAAAAAAAGTGGGGTGTTGGTGAAACATGGAGTGAAAATGGAAAACTGAGTCAGAGCGAGAGAAAATGGAACAGCAAAGAGAGAAAAGTGGACACCTACAGTGCATTCGGAAAGTATTCAGACCCCTCGACTTTTTCCACATTTTGTTAAGTTACAGCCTTATTCTAAAAGTGATTAAATTATTTCCCCTCGCATCAATCTACACACAATACCACATGACGACAAATATTTTTTTTTTTTTCGAAATTTTTGCTAAAAAATGAAATATTACCTTTACATAAGTATTCCGACCCTATACTCTGTACTTTTTGTTGAAGCACCTTTGGCAGCGATTACAGCATTGAGTCTTCTTGGGTATGACGCTACAAGCTTGGGACACCTGTATTTGGGGAGAATCTACCATTCGTCTCTGCAGATCCTCTGAAGCTTTGTCAGGTTGGATGGGGAGTGGTGCTGCACAGCTATTTTCAGGTCTCTCCAGAAATGTTAGATCGGGTTCAAGTCCAGGCTATACCTGGGCCACTCGAGGACATTCAGAGACTTGTCCCAAAGCCACTCCTGCGTTGTCTTGGCTGTGTGCTTAGAGTCGTTGTCCTGTTGGAAGGTGAACCTTCGCCCCAGTCGGAGGTCCTGAGCAGGTTTATCATCAAGGATTTTGATGTACTTTGCGCCGGTCATCTTTTCCTCGATCCTGACTAGTCTCCCAGTCCCTACCACTGAACAACATCCCCACAGCATGATGCTGCCTCCAACATGCTTCAGCATAGGGATGAATGCCAGGTTTCCTCCAGACGTGACACTTGGCATTAAGGCCAAAGAGTTGGCTTCATCAGACCGGAGAATTTGTTTTTTCTCAAGGATGATCAATGGAAACAGGGTGCACCTGAGCTCAATTTCAAATCTCATGTTTGTAAAAAACAAAATGTCACTGTCATTATGGGGTATTGTGTGTAGATTGCTGAGGAAATGTTTTTAAAAAAATCCATTTTATAATAAGGCTGTAACGTAACAAAATGTGGAACAAGTGAAGGGGTCTGAATACTTTCCGAAGGCACTGTATAACAATGGAGGTCGAGTGAGAACTAATTGCATAGAGTGAGTGACAGCTGGAGGAAAGTGGACAAGAAGTTTGAAGAAATGATCAGAGAGGATGATTAAACAGATGGGAAATAAAGAGGACAGAGAGTGAGAGAAGTAATAAGTTTGAAATGTAGAGCAGAGAGAGATGGAGACAACATGAGTCATCCCTAAAGGATGACCAAGCTGACCTAAAGGACTTATGTCAGATTAGTAAGATAGAGGTAGAGACAGGTTAGAGGTAGAAGGCGCTCAATAGAAGGTGTTCTGATTTTCTCTGTCTCTGACCAACCTGACTAACCAAAAGGTAGAGGGCGACGTGGCAGAGGCAAAGGAAGAAACAGACAGAGCCCAATAACAGGTGATTGGTTAGCCAAAGCCGGTCCCAGATCTGATTGGTTAGTTCAAATTTTTGACATTGACAGTGGACCAGTTACCAGGTGGTCGCCGGGGGAGGCAGGCACCAGGTCAACACTCTCCAACTGGGCAGTGTGGGAAAGGAGCGCCTCTGGACTGCAGTTCAGGATCTCGTCGCACACTGCCTCCAACTGACGACACTGACGGGACAGACAGATGTTGTATATGAAAAATGGTTTCACTTATATTTGATATCTTATATGGGTATACAATTTGATTTCTACAGATCTTATCCAGAGTGACTTACATTTACCTTACGATAGCTTGGTGAGACAACAACATATCACAGTGGTATCAATGAAGTACTTATCAGTAAAGTCAATACTACTAGGAATTTTGTGTGTGTGTGTGTGGGCGGTGGGGTTCTCCAGGATTCATTTAAGGTACTATTTGAAGAGGTAGGTTTTCAGACATTTCGAAAGGTGGGCAGGGATTCTGCTGTCCTAGCTTCAAGAGGAAGCTGGTTCCACCATTGGGGTGCCAGGACAGAGAAGAGCGTTGACTCGGCTGAGCAGGAGCTGACCACCATAGGGTTTGAGCATAGCCGGGTGCTTGTGTTGGGGTGTAGGGTTTGAGGATAGCCTGAAGGTAGGGAGGAGCAGTTCCCCTTGCTGCTCTGTAGGGAAGCACCATAGTCTTGTAGTGGATGTAAGCAGAGGAGCGGGGCGACATGGGAGAATTCGACAAGGCTGATGACACGAGCCTGGATTAGGACCTGCGTCGCTTCTTGTGTGAGGAAGGGCATAGGGCATACAAAGCAAGAGAAGGTAAAGAGGAAGGAGTGGAAGGATGATAGGTACTCAGGACGTTTAGTTTTCCTCCATTTCTGCTCAGCTGCCCGCAGCCCTATTCTATGAGCTCGCAGTGAGTCACTCAGTCACGGAGTAGGAGTGGAGGGCCGAGACGGTCGGGAGCAAAGGGGACAGTGAGAGTCAAAGGATGTTGAAAGGGACGAGAGTAAGGTTGAAGAGTCAGAATTAGGAGACAGGAGAGAAGGATTTAGCAGAAGGTAGAGATGATAGGATAGAAGATGAGAGTAATGGGAGAGAGAGATTGCAATGGTGCATGGCCGTCTGAGTAGGAGCTGAGTTGGTAAGGTTGCTGGAGAGAGGGAAAGAAAAATAAACAAAGTAGTTAGCAGAGACACAGAGGGGGGTTGTAGTGAGATTAGTAGGCAAACAGACTCTAGTAAAGTTGAGGTCAAGCACATTGCCTGCCTTGTGAGTGGGAGGGGACTGGAAAAGGAGAAGTCAAAAAAGGAAAGGAAGAAAGAAAGAAAGATGTGGAAAGAAATTCATCGAAGCCAGGTGGTACAATGTTGAAGTCACCCAGTATGATGAGTGGTGAGGCATTGTTGGGAAATTAGCTCATCAAGTTGTCAAGCTCATTAAGGAAGAGCAAATGTTGGGTGATAGATGGCAACAATATAAAGCTTGAGTGGACAAGTGACAGTGACAGCAAGGAATCCAAATGAGGAGAGACAGACAGGTTAGAGGGGGGGAAATGTTTTAAAAAATCGTGACTTTGGAGAAATTAGTAGCATTGTGCCACCAGCGCGACTATCCAGATGCTCTCGGACTATGAGGGAACACTTAGTCAGAAAACGACAGAGCAGCTGGAGTAGCAGTGTTCTTCGGGGTAATCCATGTCTCCTTCAGCGCCGAAAAGTGGAGGGATTTAAGGGCAAAATAGGCTGACATGAACTCAGCCTTCTTGACCGCAGATTGGCAGTTCCAAACGCTGCCTGATACTAGGAATTCCACATGGGCTGTGCGCGCAGGGTAGACGAAATTAGAAGGGTTGACAGCCAATGGGTGGGGAACATGTAAAGCCTACAGAAAGAGGAGTGAACAGGGATAGAAAACACACAATTGACAAAGCTACAAAAGAGTAAAATAAGAATCTGAAAATAATTAGGTAATATACTCAAGTGAGAGAGCGATGTGCAGCCTTCCTCTTTTTCCTTCCTCGAATAACTATGCAGAACAACTCGCCAGAAAAGTCTTTGTTTTGGTGAAGAGACCGCCTCTGACAAGACTGCCGCTGATATGACTGCCGCTTACGATCTACGCTTACTTATAATATAACCTTCTTTCACCATGTTTTATTCCTATATTTTGATATATAAAATCAAATGCTTCAAATCCAGTTGCTGTTAGCATTAAAATTAAACAATTACAATACAAATAGTTTTGGGGGGGTTGCACTGCACATCTAGTAGACACACTATATATACACCAAAGTATGTGGACACCCCATCAAATTATTGGATTTGACTATTTCAGCCACACACGTTGCTGGCAGGTGTGTGAAATCGAACACACAGCCATGCAATCTCCATAAACAAACATTGGCAGTAGAATGGCCTTACTGAAGAGCTCAGTGACTTTCAACGTGGCACCGTCATAGGATGCCACCTTTCCAACAAGTAAATTCATAAAATTCTGCCCTGCAAGAGTGACTTTCAACGTGGCACCGTCATAGGATGCCACCTTTCCAACAAGTAAATTCATAAAATTCAACTATAAGTGCTGTTATTGTGAAGCGGAAACATCTAAGCGCAACAACGGCTCAGCCGAGACGTGGTAGAGGCTACACAAGTTTACAGAACAGGACCCCTGAGTGCTGAAGAATGTAAAAAAAAGTCTTTCCTCAGTTTCAACACTCACTGCTCACTGCCATTGGACTCTGGAGCAGTGGAAAAGCGCTTTCTGGAGTGCTGAATCACGCTTCACCATCTGGCAGTCCGACGGTCGAATCTGGGTTTGGCGGATGCCAGGAGAACGCTACTTCCCCAATGCATAGTGCCAACTGTAAAGTTTGGTGGAGGAGGAAAAATGATCTGGGGCTGATTTTAATGGTTAGGGCATGGCCCCTTAGTTTCAGTGAAGGGAAGTCTTAACACAACAGCATACAAGAACATTCTAGATGATTCTGTGCTTCCAAATTTGAGGCAACAGTTTCGGGAAGGCCGTTTCCTGTTTCAGCATGACAATTCCCCTCTGCACAAAGCGAGGTCCATAAAGGAATGGTTTGTCAAGATCGGTGTGGAAGAACTTGACTGGCCTGCACAGAGGCTTGATCTCAACCCCATCGAACACCTTTGGGATGAATTGGAATGCCAACTGCCGAGCCAGGCCTAATTGCCTAACATCAGTGCCCGACTTCACTAATGCTCGTTGCTGAATGGAAGCAAGTCCCCAACATCTAGTGGAAAGCCTTTCCAGAAGAGTGAAAGCTGTTATAGCAGCAAAGGGGGACCAACTCCATATGAATGCCCATGATTTTGGAATGAGAGTTCGACGAGCACGTGTCCACATACTTTTGGTCATGTAGTGTATTTGAGTAGGGACAGATTTAATCAAAACATCGATATATTGAAGAAACAACAGTGAGATAGAGAACATTCTTTCAATGAACTAATAATTAGGAACAGTTTTAAGAAAAGGCAGTAGTTGAGGGAAAGAAAACAGTGGCTATGAGTGTACTCACGATGGAGATGATGTCCTTTTCTTTCTCGTAAACTGTTGAATCCTGTCAAAAGAGCACAGTGAAAACAACAAGATCAGGGACAGGTGTAAACCTTACAAATAATATACAAACACCGCTGAGACTGAAAAACCATTTGCAGAGAGCAGTATCATTTGACAATTGGACGATCTGATGGTTTCATGTCCCACTTTCTCTGATAAAAAAGGCCTGATGCATTCCCAAAGACCAGGAAGTGGACAATCCAAGAGTACTAGGAACACTACAACACCCACAATCCTCTCTGCTAATACTAACTGTGACACATGCCATCCAGGCCACTCACGGTATTTACCTCACTCGTCATTTCATTGACAAACACCTTTTTAGAGAGGCAGACCAATTGTATTCAAAGTCACTGTTTCGCAATGTGGATACCAGGTTATGTCAACATAGAGGAGCGAGTGGGAGGTACATTTTTTCCCTGAGATAGTGCGAGTGTGTGTTTAACTGGGTTGCCCTGTGAGGGAGGGTAAATCCTGTGAACTCCTGTGAGCAGTGAATGCTAGGATTAGAGTTAACTAATTAAAGGTTGTGTGACGTGAGAGGGAAAGCAAGAGATAAAGGGAGAGAGAAAGAGTCGCTTGAGTTTGATTTATTTACATCGGGTTACCTACATCAAAAAGGTAGCCTAATTTCATAACGAGTCCACACCCCATGCAATTGGTTGTATATGCCTCAACCCGAAGAACCACACATCTGGAAAAACATTTACTCATTTCGGATTGTGGCATATCGCTGCATCTACAAAACAAAATGGCCTGGGACATGGACGATCTACATTAGACCGCTTTTGAGCTCTGAAAATATCATCCAAACTTTGATTTTGTAGCGGAATGCCTCTTTAAAATTAGAAGTGAAAGGCAAGACCTTAGACCAAATAGCTACAATTTGCAATGTATACATGCACCAGCCAGGAAAAACCCAATACCCTAGCAATGGGTTAATAACATCGAAGGAGTAGGACTAGACGCATTGTAGCATAGCTCTATGACTGATATTGACAACTTCCTCTATGATACATTTTTCTTCTGTATTTGTGAACCCACAGAACAGGATATGACATCTTTGGGCCTATGTCCCAATTGGCACCCTATTCCCTACATGCATAGGGAGTACGGTGCCATTTACGCAACCAGAGTGAAAATCTGCCTGCCCTGAAACTACTCTTAGATCAGGTGGGTAATGGTGAGAGAAAGCACAAGTGTAAATCTAAGCTCACTTCTCAGTGTCACTTCCTCTTTGTGTACTGCACGGATACACGCCAGACCCAAAGCACCACAGCATCCACCACCCAGCCCTGTTCATAACAGGCCCCTCCACTTCGATGTTCAATTTTTCCTCAACATGAGTTCCACACAAACTGTGGTTGCTTCTTAGCAGAAGAATGAATATAAAAGCCTCCATTACTTTTATAATAAATAAAGCCTTCATGAAATTTGGCCTCAGGCTTTGTGCCTTCTCACACATGTAATGAGCCTTCATTGGAATTTAATGAAAGATTGAGTGAGAATTTGCAGCAAATCAGACAGTCCCCCCTACTCCAACACAAGGTTAGGCAAAACTACTCAAACATTATGTTCACTTCTCCAATATAGTTATGTCAAATGTATTTATTTTACCCTTATTTTACCAGGTAAGTTGACTGAGAACACTTTCTCATTTAAAGCAACAACCTGGGGAATAGTTACAGGGGAGAGGAGATGAATGAGCCAATTGGAAGCTGGGGATGATTAGGTGGCCTTGATGGTATGAGGGCAAGATTTGAAATTTAGCCAGGACACCGGTGCTTCATCTACATGTGTGGTATCGATGTTGTGTGTGCTTCGTAGTTGTCTAGGAAACAGATGTGGTTAGGAAAAAGTAAAAAAAATACTTTTGTTTTTTTGGGGTATCTGTACTTTACTTTTTATATTTTTGACAACTTTTACTTCACTACATTCCTAAAGATAATAATGTACTTTTCCCTCCATACATTTCCCACTCCATACATTTTCCCTTACACCCAAAAGTATGTTACATTTTGAATGTCTTGAAGCAAGACAGGAAAATGGTCCAATTCACACACTTATCAAGAGAACATCCCTGGTCATCTCTACTGCCTCTGATCTGGGGGAGTCACTAAATACAAATGCTTCGTTTGTAAATGATGTCAGAGTATGTCCCTGGCTATCTGTAAATTTAAAAAACAATAACATGGTGCCATCTGGTTTGCTTAATATAAGGAATTTGAAATTATTTATACTTAACTATATTTAAAACCAAATACTTTTAGAGACTTTTACGCAAGGACTTTTACTTGAGTCATTGACAATTGGGTACTTTGTACACCACTGCATGCATTAGGTACATGAATATCACTACTCATCCAAATACTACGACTACTCATCCAAATACTACTACTACTACTACTCATCCAAATACTACTACTACTACTCATCCAAATACTACTACTACTACTCATCCAAATACTACTACTACTACTCATCCAAATACTACTACTACTACTCATCCAAATACTACTACTACTACTACTACTACTACTACTACTCATCCAAATACTACTACTACTCATCCAAATACTACTACTACTCCAAATACTACTACTACTCCAAATACTACTACAAATACTACTACTACTACTACTACTACTACTACTCATCCAAATACTACTAAAAACAAATGAAAATAAATACTAAATATAAAAACAAATGAAAATAAATAATCTAATTATATATATATATATATATAAAATTTGATTATTTATGTTTTTATATTTTCTGGGTTAAGGTATAAATATATATATATATAAACTTTTTTTTTTTTAAATACATAAAAAAATATTTTAAAATAGAAATCTGTCAATATCGAATCTCCCATTCCTCAAAAGAAATGGAGAAAAAGACTATTGCGCAACAGCAACTCACTGCCTTCCTGAAGACGAACAATGTATATGAAACGCTTCAGTCTGGTTTTAGACCCCATCATAACACTGAGACTGCATGCATGAAGGTGGTAAATTACCTTTTAATGGCGTCAGACCAAGGCTCTGCATCTGTCCTCATGCTCCTAGACCTTAGTGCTGCTTTTGATGCCATCAATTACCACATTCTTTTGGAGAGATTGGAAACCCAAATTGGTCTACACGGATAAGTTCTTATCTTTCGGAAAGATATCAGTTTGTCTCTGTGGATGGTTTGTCCTCTGACAAATGTTCCTCAAGGTTCTGTTTTAGGACCACAATTATTTTCACTATATATTTTACCTCTTGGTGATGTCATTCGGAAACATAATGTTAACTTTCACTGCTATGCGGACGATATACAGGTGTACATTTCGATGAGACATGGTGAAGCCCCAAAATTGCCCTCGCTAGAAGCCTGTGTTTCAGACATAAGGAAGTGGATAGCGGCAATTTTTTAAAACTTTTCAACTCTGCCAAAACAGAGATGCTAGCTTTAGGTCCCAAGAAACAAAGAGATCTTCTGTTGGATCTGACAATCTTGATGGTTGTACAGTCTCCTCAAATAAAACTGAAGGACCTCGGCGTTACTCTGGACCCTGATCTCTCTTTTGACGAACATATCAAGACTGTTTCAAGGACAGCTTTTTTCTATCTATGTAACATTGCAAAAATGATGCAGAAAAGTTCATCCATGCTTTCATCACTTCTAGATTAGACTACTGCAATGCTCTACTTTCCGGCTACCCGGATAAAGCACTAAATAAACTTCAGTTAGTGCTAAACGGCTGCTAAAATCTTGACTAGAACCCCTAAATTTGATCATATTACTCCAGTGCCAGCCTCTACACTGACTTCCTGTTAAGGCTAGGGCTAATTTCAAGGTTTTACTGCTAACCTACAAAGCATTACATGGGCTTGCTCCTACCTATATCTCTGATTTGGTCCTGTCGTACATACCTACACGTATGCTACAATGGTCTGCCTATCCATGTGAGAGACGCAGACTCGGTCTCAACCTTCAAGTCTTTATTGAAGTCTCATCTCTTCAGTAGGTCCTATGATTGAGTGTAGTCTTGCCCAGGGGTGTGGAGGTGAACGGAAAGGCACTGGAGAGACGAACCGCCCTTGCTGTCTCTGCCTGGCCGGTTCCCCTCTCTCCACTGAGATTATGCCTCTAACCCTATTATGGGGGCTGAGTCACTGGCTTACTGGTGCTCTTCCATGCCATCCCTAGGAGGTGTGCGTCACATGAGTGGGTTGAGTCACTGACACGATCTTCCTGTCTGGGTTGGCGCCCCTCTCGGGTTCATTGTATTCAGCCTCATCTTAGTTGGTGGTTTGAAGATATCCCTGTGGGGGCTGTTATATCCTGCCTGGTTGGCAAGGTTTGGGGGTATTTTCGGACAGGGCCCCTGTCTCCCAACCCCTCCCGTCTCGTTTCTGCCTCCAGTATTTATACTTCAATAGTTTGTGTCGGGGGGGGGGGCTAGGGTCAGTTTGTTATATCTGGAGTATTTCTCCTGTCTTATCCGGTGTCCTGGGTAAATTTAAGCATTCTCCCTCTCCTCCCGGAGGACCTGGGACCTTGCCTCAGGACTACCTGGCCTGATGACTCCTTGCTGTCCTCAGTCCACCTGGTCGTGCTGCTACTCCAGTTTCAACTGTTCAGCCTGCGGCTTTGGAACCCTGACCTGTTCACCGGACGTGCTACCTTGTCCCGGACCTGCTGTTTCCGACTCTCTCTACCGCACCTGCTGTCTCGAACTGTGAATGCTCAGCTATGAAAAGCCAACTGACATTTACTCCTGAGGTGCTGACCTGTTGCACCCTCTACAACCACTGATTATTTGACCCTTTGAACATCTTGGCCACATACTGTTATAATCAACTCTTATTTTTTTTTAAATCTCAAATCTTTTTCCGAGCCACCATGCTTCTACATCCGCATTGCTTGCTGTTTGTGGTTTTAGGCTAGGTTTCTGTATCACACTTTGTGACATCAGCTTAAGTAAAAAATGACTTTATAAATACATTTGATCGATTGATTGATTGGAGAAATGAGCTTAAATTCCAACATTTCTCTACACAGCTAAAATGGGGGCCTCAAACTTAGCAGGGCCAACCGCGTACCCTGCCACGTTCACCACGTACAGTGCCTTCAGAAAGTATTCACACCCCTTGATTTTTTCAACATTTTGTTGTTACAGACTAAATTTAAAATAGATTAAAATGTTGATTTTTGGTCACTGGCTTACACACAATACCCCATAATGTCAAACTGGAATTATGTTTTTCTTTTTTTTCTCGATTCTTTTTCTAATTGATACAAAATAAAAAGCTGAAATGTCTTGAGTCAAAAAAGTACTCAATCCCTTTGTTGTGGCAACTAAGTTCAGAAGTAAAAATGTGCTTAACAAGTCACATAATAAACTGCAGGGACTCAATCTGTGTGCAATCAGTGTGTTTAACATGATTTTTGAATGACTACCTTCTCTGTACCCCACACATACAATTATTTGTAAGGTCCCTCAGTCGAGCAATGCATTTCAAACAGGAAGGTTTTCCAATGCCACACAAAGAAGAGTACCTATTGGTAGCAGACATTGAATATCCCTTTGAGCATGGTGAAGTTATTAATTTACACTTTGGATGTTCTCAATTCACCCAGTCACTACAAAGATACAGGCGTCCTTCCTAACTCAGCTCCCGGGGATGAAGGATTTCTGGATTTCACCATGATGCCATTTGTAACTTTAAAACTGTTAAGAGTTTAATGGCTTTGACAGGAGAAAACTGAGGATGGATCAACAACATTGTTGTTACTCCACAATACTAACCTAATTGACAGAGTGAAAAGAAGGAAGCCTGTACATGATTCAAAATATTCCAATAGCATCCTGTTTGCATTAAGGCACTATAGTAATACTGCAAACAAAGTGGCAAAGAAATGAACTTTTTGTCCTGAATACAAAGTGTTGTGTTTGGGGCAAATCTAATACAACACATTACTGAATACCACTCTCCATATTTTCAAGCATAGTGGTGGCTGCATAATGTTATGGGTATGCTTGTAATCGTTAAGGACTGGGGAGTTTTTCAGGATAAAAAAATGAAAAGAAAATGGAGCTACGCACAGGCAAAATCCTAGAGGAAAACCTGGTTAAGTCTGCTTTCCACCAGAAACTGGGAGATTAATTGACCTTTCAGCAGAACAATAACCTAAAACACAAGGCCAAATCTACACTGGAGTTGCTTACCAAGAAAACAGTAAATGTTCCTGAGTAACCCAAGTTACAGTTTTGACTTAAATCTGTACTGAACAAAAATATGAAACGCAACATGTGAAGTGTTGGCCCCATTTTCCATGAGCTGAAATAAAAGATCCCAGAAATGTTGCATATGCACAAAAAGCATATTCCTCTGAAATGTTGTGCACAAATTTGTTTACATCCCTGTTAGTGAGTATTTCTCATTTGCCAAGATAATCCATCCACCTGACAGGTGTGGCATATCAAGAAGCTGATTAAACAGCTCATTACACAGGTGCACCTTGTGCTGGGGACAATAAAAGGCCACTTTAAAATGGGTAGTTTTGTCACACAAAACAATGCCACAGATGTCTCAAATTTTAAGGGAGTGTGCAATTGGCAGGCGGACTGCAGGAATGTCCAACAGAGCTGTTGCCAGATCATTTAATGTTAATTTCACGACCATAAGCCTCCTCCAACGTCGTTTTAGAGAATTTGGCAGTACATCCAACAAGCCTCACAACTGCAGACCAAGTGTAACCACGCCGGCCCAGGACATCCACATCCTAATTTCTTCATTTCAAGTGACTAATTTCCCTCTATGAACTGTAACTCAGTAAAATCTTTAGAATTGTTGCATGTTCTGTTTATATTTTTGTTCAGTAGACATACAAATCTATGGCAAGACCTGAAAATGGTTGTCTAGCAATGATCAACAACCAATTTGATAGAGCTTGGAGGAATTTGTAAATAATAAAATGGGTAAATGTTGCACAATACAGGTGTAGAAAGCTCTTAGAGACTTTCCCAGAAAGACTCACAGCTGTAATCACTGCCAATGTTGCTTCTACAAAGTATTGAATTGGTTTTTCATTCAAGGGTTTTCTTTATTTTTACTATTTTCTACATTGTAGAATAATAATGAAGACATCAAAACTATGAAATAACACATATGGAATCATGTAGTAACCACAAAAGTGTTAAACAAATCTAAATATATTTTATATTTCAGATTCTTCAAAGTAGCCACCCGTTGCCTTGATAACAGCATTGCACACAAATAGTACAAATAAAGAAAAACCCTTGAATCAGTAGGTGTCCAAACCTTTGACTGATACGGTATGAGATTATTCTATTAATTTTCAATACATTTGAAAATATGAAGAAAAAAATGGGTATTGTGTGTAGATGGGTAAGACATGTATTTTTTAAATAAATGTTGAATTCAGGCTGTAACAACAAATGTGGAATAAATCAAGGGATATGAATACTTTCTGAAGGCACTGTAAGCCCCTTCTTGATACAGAAATGTGTGTTTCTATGTACCTCTGTTCACTTTGTCACTGTGCCTCTTCGTGTGTATTTTTGCTCTTGACCAAATAAGACAGAATGTGTTCCCTGTTAGCAGGGCAGACAGGAACAATCTATTAAAAGACAGAGGGACATACCTAGGGTGGATCTCATTACACTTCAACACACTAACACCAAACAACCCAGACCTGGGTTCAACAACTATTTGAAATATTTCCAATATATAATTACCGTTTGCTTTAGCCTGTCTAAAGTAACAGATGGGTAGGGTTTGCGACTATTATTTTACTTCCATTGCGCCAGGCAAGCTCAATCAAGCCCAGCTTAAGCATTTGAAATGATTTCAAACCGTATTTGAACCCAGGTCTGCACTGAACCAACCCATGTGAAATATTAGGAGCATATATCTCTTTCAATGATGGTGAAGGGACTACAAAAAGCAAGTGTTCCTTTTCTCCTTGCTCTATATTTGATAATTACTCCAAATACTAAATACAATAAAACTTTCACCTTAATGAACTACAAATGCTAATTTATGATGTAAGGCAAAGGCTCTAGAAAGCTTTGCATTAAATCGGGAAACAATTCATATTTTAAATTCAAAATGTCTCATTTCCCTTCATTGTATACTGTAGCATGAGTGATCAAAGTGAGGAGTCGTCGTTGACACTGGTGTCGGTTTAAAATGCTTAGGAGTCTATTGACTCATGTACGTCAATCTAAGTAACTTAATGAATAAAAAAACACTAAAATCCGTCAGTTTAAGGTGCATACACACTATATATACACACACAAAGATATGTGGACGCTTCAAATTAATGGATTCGGATATTTCAGCCACACCCGTTGCTGACAGATATAAAATTAAGCACACAGACATGCAATCTCCATAGACAAACATTGGCAGTTGAATGGCCTTACTGAAGAGCTCAGTGACTTTAACATGACGTGGCACCGTCATAGGATGCAACCTTTCAACCAAGTCAGTTAGTAAAATGTCTGCCTTGCTAGAGCTGCCCCAGTCAACTAAGTGCTGTTATTGTGAAGTGGAAACATCTAGGAGCAACAACGGCTCAGCAGCGACGTGGTAGGCCACACAAGCTCACAGAACTGGACTGCCAAGCGTTGAAGCGCATAGCTGCCTAGATGACAGCTTTGCACACTCTTGGCATTCTCTCCACCAGCTTCATCTGGAATGCTTCCAACAAGCTTGAAGGAGTCCCCACATATGCTGGGCACTTGTTGGCTGCTTTTCCTTCACTCCACGGTCCAACTCATCCCAAACCATCTCAATTGGGTTGAGGTCAGGTGATTGTGGAGGCCAGGTCTTAAGATTTGTATTTATTTTGTATGTTTTTATTTAACCTTTAACCAGGCAAGTCAGTTAAGAACAAATTCTTATTTACAATGACGGCCTAGGAACAGTGGGTTAACTGCCTTGTTCAGGGGTAGAACAACAGATGTTTTACCTCGTCAGCTCGGGGGTTCGATCTAGCAACCTTACAGTTACTGGCCCAACGTTCTAACCACTAGGCTACCTGTCGCCCCAAAATGTAGCACTCCATCACTCTCCTTCTTGGTTAAATAGCCCTTACACAGCCTGGAGGTGTGGTCGGTCATTGTCCTGTTGAAAAACAAATTATAGTCCCATTAAGCACAAACCAGATGGGATGGCGTATAGCTGCTGAATACTGTGGTTGCCATGCTGATTAAGTGTGCCTTTAATTCTAAATAAATCACAGAGTGTCAGCAGCAAAGCACCCCCACTCTGCGTCTCACAAATACACAGCGGTAGGAACCAAAAATCTCAAATATGGACTCATCAGACCAAAGGACAGATTCCCACCGGTCTAATGTCCATTGCTCATGTTTCTTGGCCCAAGCAAGTATTTTCTTCGTATTGGTGTCCTTTAGTGGTTTCTTTGCAGTAATTCAATTATAAAGGCCCGAATCGATGTTGAGATGTTACTCTGTGAAGCATTTATTTGGGCTGCAATCTGAGGTGCAGTTAACTCTAATGAACTTATCCTCTGCGCCAGAGGTAACTCTGGGTCTTCCTTTCCTGTGGCGGTCCTCATGAGAGCCAGTTTCAACATAGCGCTTGAAGGTTTTTGCGACTGCACTTGAAGAGACTTTCAAAGTTCTAAAAATGTTCCGTATTGACCGACCTTCATGTCTTAAAGTAATGATGGACTGTCATTTCCCTTTGCTTATTTGAGCTGTTCTTGCCATAATATGGACTTGGCCTTTTGCCAAATAGGGCTGTCTTCTGTATACCACCCCTACCTTGTCACAACACAACTGATTGGCTCAAACACATTAAGAAGGGAAGAAATTCCACAAGGCACACCTGTTAATTGAAATGCATTCCAGGTGACCACCTCATGAAGCTGGTTGAGAGAATGCCAAGAGTGTGCAAAGCAGTTATCAAGGCAAAGGGTGGCTACTTTCAAGAACCTCAAATATAAAATGTATTTTGATTTGTTTAACACTTTTTTGGTCACTACATGATTCCATATATGTTATTTCATAGTTGATGTCTTCACTATTACTCTACAATGTAAAACATTTTAAAAAATAAAGAAAAAACCTTGAATGAGTAGGTGTGTCCAAACTTTTGATTGGTACTGTACATATGAGATGAGTAAAGCAGCATGTAAACATTATTAGAGTGACTCGTTAAAGTGTTGGGTCACTATTAAAGTGGCCAGGGATTCCATGTCTATGTCTATAGTGCAGCAGCCTCTAAGGTGCAGGGTTGAGTAGTCGGGTGGTAGCCGGCTAATGATGGCCTTGAGAAAAACAGCTTCTCTCAGTCCCAGCTTTGAAGCACCTATGCTGACCTCGCCTTCGGGATGATAGTAGGGTGAACGGGCCGTGGCTCGGGTGGTCGATATCCTTGGATGATCTTTTTGGCCTTCCTGTGACATTGGGTGCTGTAGGTGTCCTGGAGGAGAGGCAGTTTGCCCCCGGTGATACGTTGGGCAGACCGTACCACCCTACGGAGAGCCCTGCGGTTGCGGGCGGAGCAGTTTCCATACCAGGCGGTGATACAGCCCAACAGGATGCTCTCAATTGTGCATCTGTAAAAGTTTGAGGGTCTTAGGGGCCAAGCCAAATTTCTTCAGCCTCCTGGGGTTGAAGAGGTGCTATTGCACCACATTGTCTGTGTGGGTGGACCATTTCAGATGGTCAGTGATGTGTACGCTGCGGCCCCGTCGATGTGGATAGAGGCATGCTCCCTCTGCTGTTTCCTGAAGTCCACAATCAGCGCCTTCGTTTTGTTGACATTGAGGGAGTGGTTATTTTCCTGGCACCATTCCGCCAGGGCCCTCATCTCTTCCCTGTCTCGTCGTTGTTGGTAATCAAGCCTACTACTGTTGCATCATCTGCAAACTTCATGATTGAGTTGGAGGCGTGCGTGGACACACAGTCATGGTGAACAGGGAGTACAGGAGGGGGCTGAGCATGCACCCTTGTGGGACCTTGTGTTGAGAATCAGAGAAGTGGTGTTGTTTCCTACCTTTACCAACTGGGGGGCGGTATGTCAGGAAGTCAGACCCAGAGCTCAATGATGAGCTTGGAGGGTACTATGGTGTTATGAACAGCATTCTGACATAGTTATTCCTCTTGTCCAGATGGGGTAGAGCAGTGTGCAGTGTTATGGCAATTGCATTGTCTGTTAACCTATTGGGGCGGTAAGCAAATTGAAGTGGGTCTAGGGTGACAGGTAAGGCGGAGGTGATATGATCCTTCACTAGCCTCTCAAAGTACTTCATGATGACAGAAGAGAGTGCTTCGGGGCGATAGTCATTTAGTTTAGTTCCTTTTGCCTTCTTTTGTACAGGAACAATGGTGGCCATCTTGAAGCATGTGGGGACATCAGACTGGGATAGGAGAGATTGAATATGTCCATAAACACACCAGCCAGCTGGTCTGTGCATGCTTCTGAGGACACGGCTAGGGATGACGTCTGGGACAGCAGCCTTGCGAGGGTTAACATGTTTAAATGTCTTACTCACATCGACCACGGAGGAGAGCCCACAGTCCTATTCGATCGGGTTCAAGTCCGCGCTCCGGCTGGGCCACTCAAGGACATTCAGAGACTTGTCCCGAAGCCAATCCCGAGTTGTCTTGGCTGTATGCTTAGGGTTATTGTCGTGTTGGAAGGTGAACCTTCAACCCAGTCTGAGGTCCTGAACACTCTGGAGGAGTATCTCTGTATTTTGCTCTGTTCATCTTTCCCTCGATCCTGACTAGTCTCCCAGGCTCTGCTGCTGAACAACATCCCCACAGCATGATGCTGCCACCACCATGCTTCACTGTAGGGATGGTGCCTGGTTTCCTACAGACGTGACACTTGGAATTCAGGCTGAAAAGTTCAATCTTTGTTTCATCAGACCAGAGAATCTTGTTTCTCATGGTCTGAGATTCCTTTAGGTGCCTCTTTGGAAAACTCCAAGCGGGCTGTCATGTGCTTTTTACTGAGCCGTGGCTTCCGTCTGGCCACTCTACCATAAAGGCCTGATTGGTGGAGTGCTGCAGAGATGATTGTCCTTCCGGATGGTTCTCCCATCTCCAAAGAGGAACTCTAGTCACCTCCCTGACCAAGGCCCTTCTCCCCCGATTGCCAGGCAGCCACCTCTAGGAAGAGTCTTGGTGGTTACAAACTTCTTCCATTTAAGAAATGATGGAGGTCACTGTTCTTGGGGACCTTCAATGCTGCAGACATTTTTTGGCCCTCTTCCCCAGATCGGGGCCTCGACACAATCCTGTCTCAGCACTCTACAGACAATTCCTTTGACTTTATGGCTTGGTTTTGGCTCTGACATGCACTGTCAACTACGGGACCTTACATAGACAGGTGTGTGTCTTTCCAAATCATATCCAATCAATTGAATTTACCACAGGTGGACTACAATCAAGTTGTGGAAACAACGGATGATCAATGGAAACAGGATGCACTTGAGCTTAATTTCGAGGGTCTGAATAATTATGTAATTAAGGTATCTGTTTAAAATGTCTAGAAACCTGTTTTCACTGTCATTGTGACAGTATAGATTGACAAATTATACATTTTAGAATAAGGCTGTAAAGTAACGAAATGTGGAGGAAGTCACGGGGTCCGAATACTTTCCGAATGCTCTGTAGTATGTCAACCAGACCTCCCTGATGTCGAGGGGTTGGGTTGAATGCAGAAGATACATTACAGTTGAATGCAGTTGTGCAACTGACTAAGGTATCCCCATTTCCCCGTAGTAAGAAGCTCCACGCTGCATAACATCTTAGAGAAGCCATACTCAATGTTCTAAACTACAGTAGCCTATATACTGTCACGCTTCTGTATTATTACCATCAGGCCATTGGAAACGTAAACACTAACGGCTTTGCATTATGTTAGCCATCTCCTTCTCACATACCTCAATACGACTCCTTCAAGCAACTTGATCCTCTCTCCACGTTTAACTGACTCACTCTCTCCACGTTTAACTGACTCTCTCTCTCTCTCTCTCTCTCTCTCGATTGAGCCTATCCACTAGATTCCTACAGAGCCACTAGTCAGTGGAGCACTATAGGATCACAGCAGCTTACTCCTGGCCCAACAAAATCCTTCAGGGCACCAAGGAAAATAAACCCTGTGAGGGAGGCAGGTGGACACGTACTTACAGAGCGAGCGCGCACACACACACACACACACACACACACACACACGAATGCACCACACATCCATAAATACATTTCATACATGCCGGAAATGAAAGAGAGTCCTTTATTTTCCATGAGGACCCTGAGAGACATTGTTTGCGTCCCAAATGGCACCCCTATTCCCTACATAGCAAGGAAACAAGGATGGCCCATAGGGCTCTGGTCAAAAGTAGTGCATTATATAGGAATTGGGTGTCTTTTGGGACAATCTGTCTGGCCCTTGTTCTTGTTACAGATTAACCAATTCTCTAGAAACAAGCAAAGTAATAATCATTGAAAGCATCAGTCTCTGAAACAAGGTCACATTAGATTTGGCATTTGTGTTTGTTGCCAAGGGCTAACTTTGTTGTACACAGAGGAGGGGGATGGGGTGTGTGTGAGCGTGTATTCTGCCGACCTTACTAGAGCTATCAACTTGATAAATGATGCCTTGAGAGATGGACAGAGGACCAACCCACCTGTCTGGATGTCCTACGTTATTTTTATTGAGTGTAATAGAAATTCCTTATAAACTTCAGACATATGCTGTACGCTTATTTATTTATTTTCCCAACAACAAAACCGCTGTACAAAACCTGCTGTGAAGGACATCACTCGGTCCTTTCTGTCTTAACTCTCAGCTACCTTGCCTTGAGACTCAAGTGATTGCACTTACAAAGCTGCCTTCCGCAAGCACCCGAGTCTTGGATCCCGACCCCTTAATATCCAGCATCTCTCAATGATACACATGTTCCTACCTATGATAGAGGCCTATGACTATAGGTCCTCTGTCGCTCAGTTGGTAGAGTATGGCTCTTGCAACACCAGCATAGTGCGTTTGATTCCCGGTACCACTGGTACCTAGAATGTATGCATGCGTGGACAGTAAGTTGCTTTGGATATAAGCTTTTGCTAAAATGGCCTATATATTTATTATTTAGGGGAGAGTGGGGTAAGTTTAAAAACATTTTTTTTCTTTACATTTAGCATCACTCCGTCATGGGAAATATAGTATTCTAACAATGTGTACATATATTTGATCAGGTTGTGTATCCCTGGAAATAATCAGAATTCAAGTAAACATTTTTAAAACCATAGCTTGTCCAACAAAAGCAGTCTCTAGGCACAACTTACCCCAGGTGTGGGGTAATGAGAGCCGTGGGACAGGGTGAGTTAAGCTGCCCGACACATTTCTATACGGAATTAAAATATTCCCAGTCACTTTTAAAACTATGTCTACGTGTAATAAACCATCTTTATTTCCCCAAACAAAATTCAACGCATATCGCTTTTTTTTTTGTCTGAATCATTTTAAAGCATCTTTTAACACAGGCTTAACACCTAACCAACACTTTGTACTTTTAAAATTAAATTATACATTTTGTGTATGGTTTCCTAGAAACAAGGATGGCTCAACTTACCCCTAAAACACACAATAGAAGCGGGCAGTGGTAGCTCACTGGGTCCAAAAACAGGAACCAACCAAACAATGACCAGTAACTTCAGCGTAGAACAATCCACCGTCAAAACAATCCAGCCTAATGACAAAGTCTGACAAAGTTTCACGCACTAATTACTTTAAAAGTCTCATGTTTGGACAGACTTCATACAAAAACCAACAAGCCAGCATTGGGCTGGACAAAATACCCTTAGAAAGCATCAGCATCCCTCAAGGGCCTTCATTGTTCTAATGCAGACCCCATCACACACTCACTTCCCACCTTCCTTCCCTTCTGAGGGGTAAGTGGGTTCTTACCATAGAAATAGTGTGAGTAGACTGTCGATTATATTTCTATGCTGCTTTACTCAAGGGAAAGTCAGTCATATTCATGAATTGGCTTCAACAATGTGCTATTATTACCGTTGGAGCACAGTGAATATACCGAATGAGTGTGCACACCGCAAAGCTTTTGAGTCCGTTTTAAAGAGCTTTGTATTGATTTGTGAAGAAGAGGTCAAGTCTATCATCACGTCTCTTATGTTAACAACTAAAAGAGGACCGCAAAAAAAGTGAGAGAGCAAACAAAAAGCAAAGCAATTTTCTACAAGAAAACAAACTTACAATGATGGAAGACTGGTCTAAATTGACACAAACTGTGCGCACCACAAAAAAGCAGACAAACCAGTTAGCTACTGCAATAAAGAAACAAACAAAAACAGCTAGAGAGGAGCAATTACCTACCTTGGCTGGAGACAATCCAGAGTTGCAAATAGGGCTATAAGTAAGAGCACTAAATATAATACCTTGGGGTCCTCTTTCTCTCCCTCTGTCTGTCTATCTATCGGTGTCTCACGACTGCACTGCAGGCCACAGCAGGTGAACTACAGGGAATTACACAAGTTGAGTTTCAGTAAACCTTTCCATCAGCTCTCTCTCCTCTGTCCCTGCTTCTCACTCCCTCCCCCGGTCGCCAACTCTCTCTCCTCCCCCAGGCACTATCTACGGAAAGATCCAGGGCTGTTTTTCTCACGAGTCACAAGTAACCAGTTTAACACATTCATCCAGCTTCCCCACTCGTACATTTCCCATCACAAAAATAACAAACACGGAATATCAACAACAGCAAGAGACTCGTGCTTCTTCAAGGTGCCTGAACCTAAACTATTCCAAGTATGCTGGAGATAAAGAATGCATGCATGGTCGGTGCTTATACAAGAGTTCCACAATAGCAGAGGAGTGAGATTACTGTTGTCGTGCCGTGTTAGGTGGCTGATTAAACTAGCAAACCAAACAAACAGTGGTGGTTCCTCTTTGGAAGTTGGCTGCATGCGTTTTAACCCACAAGCAGTTGGCCTGCCCCGTGTACACTTCCTCTAAAAACAAAAAAAGTTCTGGTATGTATTGTTTGGTCAAACTAGAAGGTTTAGGCCACTCATTCAATGTGTAATTTTTCAAAATGTTGTTTATAAGGCCTATAATTTTTCCTGGTTAGCTTACTCCTACCTATTAGGTAAACGACATTACTCAAATTGGTATAAAGCAGTAAGTGCCTACACTAAGAAAACATGAACAGCCATGCCTGAAAGACTGCAAAATTGCTAGTTAAATAGTTGATCAAATAGCTACCCGGACTATCTGCACGGACGCTTTCGGCACTAACGTTGTCTCATCACATGTGCAGCTGCCACAGTCTGTAGCAAAAACTAAAACAACTATTTCTTATTTCATAAAAACAAGTGTTTCTCCTGGTTTCTGTCTGTTTTGTTTGATGCCTATTGGAGCAGTAGACGTACCTTGTGTACTGTGGTCCCCAGCTCTTTACAGTGGGTGATGATGTTCCTACTGGTCGTGTAAGCACTCAGCTGGGTAAACTGGTACCTGGACACAGACAGTGAGCACAAGACGATGAGTCTCTTTAATGTCTATTGTTTCCAGCTAATTGGTGTTTTGACCAATAAGATCAGCTCTTTTGCCAATAATTGGCCAAATATAAAAGTTTTTTTAATGTACCTGTTGAGCAGAGAGAAGAGGCCCTTGGCGGAGGTGATGAGCTCCAGCACCACCTGCAGCACGCTGGCCGGCAGCCTGGTGGCAGTCTGCCCGTCGTAGGGGTTCACCCTCCAGCGGACCTGGATGCCCATGGTCAGGGAGTGGACCACAATGCGCAGCTTCTCTGTCAGGCAGCGCAGGCTCTCTCCACCCATACCGTATGTCTGGGGAGGGAAACCGGGAGGGGAAAACAGTGGGAGGCTGTTGAGAGTGAGACAACCAGGGGCCAAGTTTGCTGGGAGTTCACATGCACACGCATTGCGCACAAGCACAAGTCACACACACAGTTACTCAACTTGAAAAGTAGGCCTAGTACAGTAGGTCTTAGTGCATCTGTTATCGTAAAGCCATGATGCACAATGACATCTAAGAGAGAGTGCCTGTCTACACAAATGATCACATGTAAACTCAACCTGCAATAGCATTAATAACATGGCAAACATACGCACAGCTGGTACACGCCACTTCCAAAAGATTGCACAGCTGCCAAAATATTACACTGCTTCCAAAACATTTTTCACTGTATAAACTACTTCATTAAGATCCACAGAGGCCCAACTGAAACCACAAAAGCCAAAAATACGATCTGGGAAAGAAGAATAGATGGTCAGATGGAGTCATACTGTTGGCCTCATACTGTTGAACTCTGAGTGGTTGTTTTGTCAGAAAATAGAAAGTGAAATATAATTTGAAAGCTACAGTCAAAGTTTAGGGTGAAATCAAACTGAAATCTTACTGCTGTCAATGTAATAAGAATCACCCCCACACACCTTTAAAGCCATGAATCATGAGTTAGTCATTTTCATAGCTCATACAATGTAGGTCAAGTCACCAAAAGTGCAAACATCTACACTGAGTGTACAAAACATTAGTAACATTTCTAAAATCATAATTCCACTTTGACATTATTGGGTATTGCGTGTAAGCCATTGACACAAAATGTCAATTTAATCCATCTTAAACTCAGACTGTAACACAACAAAATGTGGTAAAAGTCAAGACGGAAATATATATACACTTAGGTTGGAGTCATTTCAACTTGTTTTTCAACCACTCCACAAATGTCTTGTTAACAAACTATAGTTTTGGCAAGTGGGTTAGGACATCTACTTTGTGCATGGCACAAGTCATTTTTCCAACAATTTTTTACAGACAGATTATTTCACTTATAATTAACTGTATCACAATTCCAGTTGGTCAGAAGTTTACATACACTAGGTTGACTGTGCCTTTAAACAGCTTGGAAAATTCCAGAAGATTATGTCATGGCTGTAGAAGCTTCTGATAGGCTAATTGACATCATTTGAGTCAATTGGAGGTGTACCTCTGGATGTATTTCAAGGCCTACCTTCAAACCCAGTGCCTCTTTGCTTGACATTATGGGAAAATCAGAAAATAAATATGCCAAAAATGAAGAACTCCCACAAGTCTGGTTCATCCTTGGGAGCAATTTCCAAACGCCTGACGGTACCACGTTCATCTGTACAAACAATAGTACGCAACTATAAACACCATGGGACCACGCAGCCGTCATACCACTCAGGAAGGAGACGCGTTCTGTCTCCTACAGATTAACGTACTTTGGTGCGAAAAGTGCAAATCAATCCCAGAACAATAGCAAAGGGCCTTGTGAAAATGCTGGAGGTAACAGGTACAAAAGTATCTATATCCACAGTAAAACGAGTCCTATATCGACATAACCTGAAAGGCCGCTCAACAAGGAAGAAGCCACTGCTCCAAAACCGCCATAAAAAAGCCAGACTACGGTTTGCATCTGCACATGGGGACAAAGATCGTACTTTTTGGAGAAATGTCCTCTGGTCTCATGAAACAAAAATAGAACTGCTTGGCCAGAATGACCATCGTAATGTTTGGAGGGAAAAGGGGGAGGCTTGCAAGCCGAAGAACACCATCCCAACCATGAAGCATGGGGGTGGCAGCATCATGTTGTGGGGGTGCTTTGCTGCAGGAGAGAATGGTGCACTTCACAAAATAGATGGCATCATGAGGGTGGAAAATTATGTGGATATATTGAAGCAACATTTCAAGACATCAGTCAGGAAGTTAAAGCTTGGTTGCAAATGGGTCTTCCAAATGGACAATGACCCCAAGCATACTTCCAAAGTTGTGGCAAAATGGCTTAAGGACAACGAAGTCAAGGTATTGGAGTGGCCATCACAAAACCCTGACCTCAATCCCATAGAAGATTTGTGGGCAGAACTGAAAAAGCGTGTGCAAGCAATGAGGCCTACAAACCTGACTCAGTTACACCAGCTCTGTCAGGAGGAATGGGCCACAATTCACCCAACTTATTGTGGGAAGCTTGCGGAAGGCTACCCGAAACATATGACCAAAGTTAAACAATTTAAAGGCAACGCTACCAAATACTAATTGAGTGTATGTAAACTTCTGACCCACTGGGAATGTGATGAAAGAAATAAAAGCTTAAATAAATCACTTTACTTTTATTTCACATTCTTAAAGTAAAGTGGTGATCCTAACTGACCTAAAACAGTGAATTGTTACTAGGATTAAATGTCAGGAATTGTGAAAAACTGAGATTAAATGTATTTGGCTAAGGTGTATGTAAACTTCTTACTTCAACTGTATGTATGTGCACACACACAGTGCATTCGGAAAGTACTCAGACCATCATTTTTACCGCATTTTGTAACATTACAGCCTGATTTTTAGATGGATTAAATTACCCTAAATGTTCCCCTTCCAACAGGACAATGACCCTAAGCACACAGCCAAGACAATGCAAAAGTGGCTTCGGGACAAGTCTCTGAATGTCCTTGAGTGGCCCAGCCAGAGCCCGGACTTGAACTCGATCGAACATCTCTGGAGACCTGAAAACAGCTGTGCAGCTACGCTCCCCATCCAACCTGGCAGAGCTTGAGAGGATCTACAGAGAAGAATGAGTAAAACTCCCCAAATACAGGTGTGCCAAGCATGTAGCTTCAAACCGAAGAAGACTTGAAGCTGTAATCGCTGCCAAAAGGTGCTTCAACAAAGTACTGAGTAAAGGGTGTGAACATTTCTGTAAATATGATCAAATTTATAAATGTGACAAATTTATAAAAAACGTTTTTGCTTTGTCACTATGGGGTATTGTGTGTAGATTGATGAGTTTTTTAAATTTTTTTAAAATCAAAATTACAATAACGCTGTAACGTAACAAAATGTGGAAAAAGTAAGTGGTCTGAATACTTTCCGAATTCAATGTATGCACAGTACCAGTCAAGTTTGGACACACCTACTCATTCAAGGGTTTTTCTTTATATTGTAGAATAATAGTGACAGCATCAAAACTATGTAAAAAAAATAATTTAAAACATAAGCTGGCGCACACCCAGAATAATAGTTTGTGTGGAGGTGCTGACTAACGGCGAATAAACCATCAAAATGAAGAAAGTCGCACACTCCATGTATAATCTCCCAGCAATTTAATGGGTATTCACCAATGTTTCTGCATCACTGCGTCTTCCTCAGGGTAATGTCATGAATACTTGAACCAGGTTATGTAGACACACAGTGCAATTAGTGTAACCAATGACAGTGGTGAGGGTGTGTCATAATGATTAAGTTAATTAAAGTTAGTGAAACTGTAAAAAATATATGGCATATTACATATATTATACTATTGTTATCATATAGAAACTTAATGGAATACTGTACATTATATTAGCGTCAACATACATTATTGATTCATTCAATTTCACAATTTTGTATTTCATTTTTGTTACATTTAATCTTTTGGTGCAACCTTAAAGTATAATGAGAATCATCAAGAGGGGGAACATATTAGGTGTACGCTAATAAGCTGTAGAAAATAAATGTTTACATTTTATAACAAGAGGGGGAAAAAGTGCTCATAAGACGAGCCTGAGGATCAAAGTCAATATTCAGACCACTAGGGGTCAATGTTTTTCGATAGGATATCCAGTAAGCCTGTCTTTGTAGTAGTAGGATCTCAATGTTACCTCCTCTCCATGGTAGAGCAACATGCTCAATACCTGTGTATTTGAGGGAGGAGATGGGATGGTTAGCTTCAACAAAGTGAGCTGCTACTTGATAGTCCATGTTCTTACACCTGATTGAGCTGCAGTGTTCAGCTATGCATTTATACAACGGCCTTTTCGTTTGTCCTACATAGGCTTTTCCACATGAACAGGTGATGAGATAGATTACTCCATTGGTCTTGCATGAGATGAAATAACACATATGGAATCATGTAGTAAACAAAAAAGTGTTAACCTGTTGAGTGTAGGGGGCAGTATTTTGAAGTTTGGATGAAAAACGTACCCAAATTAAACGGTCTATTTCTCAGGCCCAGAATCTCGAATGTGCATATAATTGTCAGATTAGGATAGAAAACACTCTAAAGTTTCTAAAACTGTCAAAATATTGTCTGAGTATAACAGAACTGATATTGCAGGCGAAAACCTGAGGAAAATCAAACCAGGAAGTGGCCTCTATTTTGAAAGCTCCATGTTCCATAGCCTGCCTTCACTCCTTTTAAAGGGATATCAACCAGATTCCTTTCCTATGGCTTCCCCATGGTGTGAACAGACTTTAGACAGTTTTAGGCTTTTATTTTGAAAAATGAGCAAGAAAGATCACATCGCGTCATTGTATGGCTGGGTGCCAGCAGCGTTTTTTATGCACAACAGCTTGGAGAAGCCATTTTCTCTCCCTCTCTCCTATTGAAGAAGCTACATTCCCGGTTGATATATTATCGATTATATATTGTAAAAACAACCTGAGGATTGATTATAAAAAATGTTTGAAATGTTTCTACGAACATTACGGCTACTATTTGGAATTTTTGTCTGCGGATTTCTGAACAAAACGCGCCAACCAAATGGAGGTATTTTGGATATAAAAATAATCTTTAGGGAACAAAAGGAACATTTACTGTGTAACGGAGTCTCGTGAGTGCAATCATCCGAAGATCAAAGGTAAGCGATTTAATTGATTGGTCGCAAAAGTCAGAAAAGCAATCTACTTGGCTGCTAGCTGTTTGTAATATTTTGTCTACTGAGATGTCCTTACATAAACGCTTGTGGTGTGCTTTCGCTGAAAAGCTTTACTGAAATCTGACATGCCAGGTGGATTAACAACAAGCTAAGCTGTGTTTTGCTATATTGCACTTGTGATTTCATGAACATTTTATATTTTTAGGCATTTAATTTGAATTTGTGGCTCTGCAATTCAGCGGTGGTTGACGAAAATGATCCCGCTAACGGGATGGGTGCATCAAGAAGTTAAATAAAAAATATATTTTATATTTCAGATTCTTCAAAGTAGCCACCCTTTGCCTTGATGATAGCTTTGAACCCTCGTGGCATTCTCTCAACCAGCTTCACGAGGTAGTCACCTGGAATGCATTTCAATGAACAAGTGTGTCTTGTTAAAAGTTAAGAAGGAAAGACATTTCACAAATGCATGGGTTTGAGCCAATCGGTTGTGTTGTGACAGGGTAGGGGAGGTATACAGAAGCCCTATTTGGTAAAAGACAGAGTCTATTATGGCAAGAACAGCTCAAATAAGGAAAGAGAAATGACAGTCCATCATTACTTTAAGACATGTAGGTCAGTCAATACGGAAAATAATAGCAACTTTGAAAGTCTCTTCAAGTGCAGTCGCAAAAACCTTCAAGCGCAATGTTGAAACTGGCTCTCATGAGGACCGCCATAGGAAAGGAAGACCCAGAGTTACCTCTGGCGCAGAGGATGAGTTCATTAGAGTTAACTGCACCTCAGATTGCAGCCCAAATAAATGCTTCACAGAGTAGCATCAACTGTTCAGAAAAGACTGTGTGAATCAGGCCTTCATGCCCAAATTGCTGCAAAGAAACCACTACTAAAGGACACCAATAAGAAGAAGAGACTTGCTTGGGCCAAGAAACACAAGCAATGGACAATAGACCGGTGGAATTCTGTCCTTTGGTCTGATGAGTCCAAAATTGAGATATTTGTTTCCACCTGCCTGACCAAGGCCCTTCTCCCCCGATTGCTCAGTATGGCCGGGCCAGTTCTAGGAAGAGTCTTAGTGGTTCAAAACTTCCTCCATTTAAGAATGATGGAGACCACTGTGTTCTTGGGGAGAGTCCCCACTGCTGCAGAAATATTTTGGTACCCTTCCCCAGATCTGTGCCTCGTCACAATCCTGTCTCGGAGCTCTACGGGCAATTCATTCAACCTCATGGCTTGGTTTTTGCTCTGACATGCACTGTCAACTGTGGTACCTTATACAGACAGGTGTGTGCCTTTCCAAATCATGTCCAATCAATTTAATTTACCACAGGTGGACTCCCAAGGTGTAGAAACTTCTCAAGGATGATCAATGGAAACAAGATACACCTGAGCTCAATTTTGAGTCTCATAGCCAAGGGTATGAATACATGTAAATACGTTTTTCTATTTTTTATTATTACATTTGCAAATAATTCAAAAAACCTGTTTTCGCTTTGTAATTATGAGGTACTGTGTAGATTATGTATTTAATCCATTTTAGAATAGGGCTGTAAACGAAACAAAATAATGGTAAAAGGGAAGGGGTCTAACTACTTTCCGAATGCACTGCACGCACACACGCACTGTTCTGAGGGCAAAAGGGGGTGCAACTCAATTTAAGGAAGGTGTCCCTAATGTTTTGTACACTCAATGTAGTATGCATGGAAAGGGTACACCCGGATGGTAATTGTAAAGCAAAGCATTTCCTTCTCCATCCACATTGTTTACAATGGGAAAAGCAAATGGGAAAATAAGTTACGTTTCCTCACCTGTCTTATTAAAACATTTAAAAACAATCCATAACTCGAAAGCCCTGATTGCTACGGTCATTTAAAGATTTCAGCCTTGAAAATTACCGTTGCAATAGATAAATGTTTGGGAGAGGCGTGTGAGAGAGACCGATTAAGTTAATGAATAATACCGTTTTGGTGGCAATCAGCTTTGAAAATCAGTATTATTTTGCATATTATCAAAAACAAAGTAGCAGGGTAATGAATTGATGATAGCTGTAAGCTGCCGGTATCTTTTAGCTTTTACAGGTGTTCTACGAACAGTAATGAACAGTTTAAACATTTCTCCTTGCCGCATTAGTCAAGTGTGTTAACTTCTGTGCAGCATGAGCGAGGAGCTAACATGATGCAGCCCAGACTCCCAAATGCAAACTAAAAGTGGAGAGCGAGAAAGCGCGCGCACACACACACTACATGTTAACATAGTAGCCGTTAATCTCAATACGAGTCCTTTGTAGTTCATAAAATGTACCTCTATTAGGCTAACCATAAGCCATAACAGTATTACAGTAAATACCTGCCAAGAGCTGGTCAGACCTTACCCAGTCACTACATGCTGGGTCCATTTATTCAGACCACAGGAAAGACCAGGGTCTGTATTCATAATGAGGAGGAATGCTGAACTGGGATGAGTTTGGCCTTTGAGATAATAATGAATAGCATCACAACGACAGAGGAGACATGATGCTAGAAAAGCACTCTTATTCGGAGATGCTTGATACATACAGCCCCTGGCCTGTGAATCTAGAGTGCTGATCTAGGATCAGTTTTGCCTTTTAGTTAATAATGTACATAATAATAAGGTTACAGGGGGGGGGGGAACTTGATCCTAGATCAGCACTCCTTCTCGGAGACCACTTCATTAACACATGAAGGCCAGAAACCTATTTCTGCAACAGACTTTTACAAGCAGATCAACAGCTTAGCCCCCGGTGACATCGGTGGTTACGCCACTCAAACCCACAGGCCCTGGCACCGTCTGTCAATTAATCCACCCAGGGGAAACAAAAGCATGCTGGAGCTTGGAAGTGGTGCAACACACTCTGTTTACATTAGTGTCCTGAGAGTGACTCCCCAGAAAGTATTCGGAAATAAAAAGCGAGAAATGGAGAGAGGAAGGAGACAATGCCAAATTCATTATACCAACATTTGAAGAGCAAGAGAATGAAGAGCATCTTAAAAAGAGAGAGAAGGGGAGGAAGTGAAGGTTTGCCAATGACAACAAACTTTCCCCATAATTTGCATGAGAAGTATGAAGCGGTTGCTTCTTTTGTGTTCGGGGAATAATCGCCTTTGATGGCAGGTGAAGCGTGTCTACACAAACACACAACAAGCTCTCACAGTCTCACGTCAGAATTAGACGTTCATCCATGTTTCTCAAACATCACATTTCGAAATTGTTCAAAACTTCATATGTCAAAGTATTTAAGGTTAAGTTTAGGCATTCATTCTGAATGGTTAAGGTAAGGGTTAAGGCTTGGGATAGGCTTAAAAATAACATATAAAAAACAACTTTCCATCACTGGATTTGAACATCGAACCTTTGGCACCAGAGGCAGATGCTTACGCCCATCCTCCATCCCCATACACAACACCATAGCAAAACCGAAAACCTACTTGAAAGTAACAGCGCTTACTGTCGCCCCTAGTGGCCAGCTTCCACATCATCTTCCGAAATCCTCAGACATGGACGGACATTGAGTACTGACTTGTATCACGGGTGACCTGGCTGCTCACACACACACACACACACAGAGCGCTCGCTCACACACACACAGAGCGCTCGCTCACACACACACAGAGCGCTCGCTCACACACACACAGAGCGCTCGCTCACACACACACAGAGCGCTCGCTCACACACAGAGCGCTCGCTCACACACAGAGCGCTCGCTCACACACACACACACAGAGCGCTCGCTCACACACACACACAGAGCGCCGCTCACACACACACACACACAGCGCTCGCTCACACACACACACAGCGCTCGCTCACACACACACACACAGCGCAGCGCACACACACACAGCGCGCACACACACACACACACATAGAGCGCTCGCCACACACACAGAGCGCTCGCTCACACACACAGAGCGCGCTCACACACACACACAGAGCGCTCGCTCACACACACACAGAGCGCTCGCTCACACACACACACACACACACACACACACAGAGCGCTCGCTCACTCACACAGAGCGCTCGCTCACTCACACACACACACACACACACACACACACACAGAGCGCTCGCTCACACACACACACAAACACACAGAGCGCTCGCTCACACACACACACAAACACAGAGCGCTCGCTCACACACACACAAACACAGAGCGCTCGCTCACACACACACACAGCGCTCGCTCACACACACAGCGCTCGCTTACACACACACACAGAGCGCTCGCTCACACACACACAGAGCGCTCGCTCACACACACTCACACAGAGCGCTCGCTCACACACACTCACACAGAGCGCTCGCTCACACACACTCACACAGAGCGCTCGCTCACACACACACACACAGCGCTCGCTACACACACACACACACAGCGCCGCTTACACACACACAGCGCCGCTACACACACACACAGAGCGCTCGCTTACACACACACACACACACACAGCGCTCACTTACACACACACACAGCGCCGCTACACACACACACACACACACAGCGCGCTACACACACACACAGCGCCGCTACACACACAGAGCGCCGCTACACACACACACACAGCAGCGCACACACACACACACACACACACAGAGAGCGCTCGCTACACACACACACAGAGCGCTGCATACACACACACAGCGCTCGCTACACACACACAGCGCCGCTTACACACACACAGCGCGCTTACACACAGACAGCGCCGCTACACACACACAGAGCGCTCGCTCACACACAGAGCGCTCGCACACACAGAGCGCCGCTCACACACAGAGCGCGCTCACACACACACACAGAGCGCTCGCCACACACACATACACACAGCGCCGCTCACACACACACACAGCGCGCGCTCACACACACACACACAGCGCGCACACACACACACACAGCGCCGCACACACACACACACACACAGAGCGCTCGCTCACACACACACACAGAGCGCGCCACACACACACAGAGCGCTTCACACACACACACAGAGCGCTCGCTCACACACACACACAGAGCGCTCGCCACACACCACACACACACACACACACACACACAGAGCGCCGCTCACTCACACAGAGCGCGCTCACACACACACACACACACACACACACACACAGAGCGCTCGCCACACACACACACACACACAAACACAGAGCGCTCGCACACACACACAAACACAGAGCGCTCACACACACACAAACACAGAGCGCTCGCTCACACACACACACAGCGCCGCTCACACACACACAGCATCTCGCTTACACACACACACACAGCAGCTCGCTTACACACACACACACAGAGCGCCGCTCACACACACACAGAGCGCGCTCACACACACTCACACAGAGCGCTCGCTCACACACACTCACACAGAGCGCTCGTCACACACACACACACAGCGCTAGCTTACACACACACAGCGCTACACACACACACAGAGCGCTCGCTACACACACACACACACACACACAGCGCCACTTACACACACACACAGCGCCGCTACACACACACACACACACACACACACACAGCGCCGCTACACACACACACACAGCGCGCTACACACACACACAGAGCGCCACACACACACACACACACACAGCGCCGCTACACACACACACACACACAGAGAGCGCCACACACTTACCGCACACACACACACAGAGCGCTACGCTACACACACACAGCGCCGCACACACACACACAGCTCGCTACACACACAGACAGCGCTCGCCACACACACACAGAGCGCTCGCGCTACACACACACACAGAGCGCTCGCACACACACACAGCGCCTACACACACACAGAGCGCCGCCACACACACACAGAGCGCGCGCTACACACACACAGAGCGCTCGCACACACACACAGAGCGCTCGCCTACACACACAGAGCGCTCGCCTACACACACAGAGCGCGCACACACACACAGCGCTCGCTACACACACACTTACAGCGCTCGCTACACACAGCGCCGCACACACACACACACACTTACAGCGCCGCTTACACACACACACACTTACAGCGCACGCACACACACACACACACACTTACAGCGCTCGCTCACACACACACACAGCGCCGCACACACACACACACACAGCGCTCGCTCACACACACACACTTACAGCGCGCTCACACACACACACACACACACTTACAGCGCTCGCTACACACACACACACACACACACTTACAGCGCTCACTACACACACACACACACACACACTTACAGCGCTCGCTCACACACACACACACACACACACTTAGAGCGCGCTACACACACACACACACACACACACACACACTTACAGCGCACACTTAGAGCGCTCGCACACACACACACACTTAGAGCGCCGCGCTTACACACACACACACTTAGAGCGCCGCACACACACACACACACTTAGAGCGCTCGCACACACACACACACACTTAGAGCGCTCGCTACACACACACACACACTTAGAGCGCTCGCTACACACACACACTTAGAGCGCCGCTTACACACACACACACTTAGAGCGCTCGCTACACACACACACTTAGAGCGCTCACTTACACACACACACTTAGAGCGCTCGCACACACACACACACTTAGAGCGCTCGCACACACACACACTTAGAGCGCTCGCACACACACACACACTTAGAGCGCAGCGCTACACACACACACTTAGAGCGCTCTCACACACACACACACTTAGAGCGCGCTTACACACACACACTTAGAGCGCCGCTACACACACACACTTACAGCGCGCTACACACACACACTTACAGCGCTACAGCGCCGCTACACACACACACACTTACAGCGCTACACACGCTTACACGCTTACACACACACACATTACAGCGCTTACAGCGCCGCTTACACACACACACAGCGCCGCTTACACACACAGCGCCGCTTACACACACACAGCGTTTACACACACACACACAGCGCGCATACACACACACACACTTACAGCGCCGCCACACACACACACACACACTTACAGCGCTCACACACACACACTTACAGCGCCGCTCACACACACACACACACACACTTACAGCGCTCACACACACACACACACTTACAGCGCACAGCGCGCACACACACACACACACACTTACAGCGCTCGCTCACACACACACACACACACTTACAGCGCTCGCTCACACACACACACACTTACAGCGCTCGCTCACGCTCACACACACGCTACAGCGCCGCTACAGCGCTACACACACACACTTACAGCGGCGCGCTACACACACACACGCTTACAGCGCGCTTACAGCGCGCTTACAAGACACGCTACGGGCGCGCACACTTACAGCGCACGCTACACACACTTACGCGCCACACACACACTTACAGCGCGCCGCTTACACACACACTTACGGCGCGCTTACAGCGCTCGCACACGCACACTTACAGCGCGCTACGCGCACACACACGCTACGGGCGCGCTCGCACACACAGACACACTTACAGCGGCGCACTTACAGCGCTCGCCGCACTTACAGCCGCACACACGCTACGGGCAACACACACACGCACACGCACACTTACAGCGCTACGGCACACGCACACGCTTACGGGCGCGCCACACACACACGCTTACAGCGCCGCGCCGCGCACACGCTTACGGGGCGCTGCGCACACACACGCTTACAGCGCGCACACACACACACGCTTACGGGCGCACACACAGCACACGCTTACGGGGCGCTCACACAGCGCTTACACACACGCTTACGGCGCTCGCACACACACACACGCTTACAGCGCAGCGCGCTTACACACACACGCTTACGGGCGCCGCACACACGCTTACACGCGCTCGCGCACACGCACGGCGCGCACACACACTTACAGCGCTCGCGCACACACGCACACGGCGCCGCACACACGCTTACAGCGCGCACACACACACGCTTACGGGCGCACACACACACACGCTTACAGCGCCGCGCACACGCTTACGGCGCACGCGCGCACGCTTACGGCGCGCACACACGCTTACGGCGCACACTTACAGGCACGCACACGACGCTTACGGCGCACACACACGCTTACAGCGCGACACACACACTTACACACACACACACTTACAGCGCGCACACACACACACTTACAGCGCTCGCACACACACACACTTACACACACTTACAGCGCCGCACACACTTACACACACACACTTACAGCGCTCGCACACACACACACACACTTACAGCGCTCGCACACACACACACTTACAGCGCCGCTTACACACACACACACACTTACAGCGCCGCTTACACACACACACTTACAGCGCCGCACACACACACACACACTTACAGCGCTCGCTTTACACACACACACTTACAGCGCCGCTTACACACACACACTTACAGCGCGCACACTTACACACACACACTTACAGCGCGCTTACACACACACACTTACAGCGCCGCTTACACACACACACTTACAGCGCACGCTTACACACACACACACTTACAGCAGCGCTACACACACACACTTACAGCGCGCTTACACACACACACACTTACAGCGCGCGCTACACACACACACTTACAGCGCTCGCTACACACACACACTTACAGCGCCGCTACACACACACACACACACTTACAGCGCCGCTTACACACACACACTTACAGCGCTCGCTTACACACACACACTTACAGCGCTACAGCGCCGCACACACACACTTACAGCTCGCTACACACACACTTACAGCGCTCGCTACACACACACACTTACAGCGCGCACACACACACACTTACAGCGCTACACACACACACTTACAGCGCCGCTACACACACACACAGCGCCGCGCTACACACACACACACACTTACAGCGCTTGCTTACACACACACACACACACAGCGCACACACACACACACACTTACAGCGCTCGCACACACACACACACACACTTACAGCGCTCGCACACACACACACTTACAGCGCTCGCACACACACACTTACAGCGCGCACACACACACACACACACAGCGCGCACACACACACACTTACAGCGCCGCACACACACACACTTACAGCGCCGCACACACACAATTACAGCGCCGTTACACACACACACACACACTTACAGCGCCGCACACACACACTTACAGCGCTCGCACACACACACACACACACACTTACAGCGCGCACACACACACTTACAGCGCCGCACACACACTTACAGCGCCGCTGCTTACACACACACACTTACAGCACACACACTTACAGCGCCGCACACTTACACACACACACACTTACAGCGCCGCACACACACACACTTACAGCGCTCGCACACACACACTTACAGCGCTCGCACACACACACACACTTACAGCGCTCGCACACACACACACACTTACAGCGCTCGCACACACACACTTACAGCGCTCGCACACACACACACTTACAGCGCTCGCACACACACACTTACAGCGCTCACTTGCTTACACACACACACACACTTACAGCGCGCTACACACACACACACTTACAGCGCCGCTTACACACACACACTTACAGCGCTCGCTTACACACACACACACTTACAGCGCTCGCTACACACACACACACACACACTTACAGCGCCGCTACACACACACACTTACAGCGCTCGCACACACACACACTTACAGCGCCGCTACACACACACACTTACAGCGCCACAACACACACACACACTTACAGCGCTCGCTTACACACACACTTACAGCGCCGCACACACACACACTTACAGCGCGCTTACACACACACACTTACAGCGCTCGCTTACACACACACACTTACAGCGCGCACACACACACACACACTTACAGCGCGCTTACACACACACACTTACAGCGCCGCACACACACACACACACACACAGCGCCGCTACACACACACACACACAGCGCTCGCACACACACACACACTTACAGCGCTACACACACACACACTTACAGCGCCGCTTACACACACACACTTACAGCGCTCGCGCACACACACACACTTACAGCGCCGCGCACACACACACACTTACAGCGCAGCGCGCACACACACACACTTACAGCGCTTACGCGCACACACACACACTTACAGCGCTCGCTACACACACACTTACAGCGCTCGCACACACACACTTACAGCGCTCGCTACACACACACACACTTACAGCGCTCGCTTACACACACACACACACACACACACTTACAGCGCCGCTTACACACACACACACTTACAGCGCGCTTGCTTACACACACACACACACACTTACAGCGCTCGCTACACACACACACACACACACACTTACAGCGCACACACACACACACACACACTTACAGCGCCGCACACACACACACACACACACACACTTACAGCGCTCGCACACACACACACACACACACTTACAGCGCCGCACACACACACACACACTTACAGCGCTCGCTTGCTTACACACACACACACACACTTACAGCGCACACACACACACACACACACACACACTTACAGCGCCGTACACACACACACACACACACACACTTACAGCGCTCGCACACACACACACACAGCGCCGCTACACACACACACACACAGCGCTCGCTACACACACACACACACACTACAGCACACACACACAGCAGCGCTACACACACACACACACACAGCGCCGCTACACACACACACAGCGCGCTTACACACACACAGCAGCTGCTTACACACACACACACAGCGCTCGCTTACACACACACACTTACACACAGCTCGCTTACACACACACACTTACAGCGCACACACTTACACACACACACTTACAGCGCTTACACACACACACACACACACACACTTACAGCGCCGCTTACACACACACACTTACAGCGCACACTTACACACACACACTTACAGCGTCGCTACACACACACACTTACAGCGCGCTACACACACACACTTACAGCGCTCGCTTACACACACACACTTACAGCGCTACACACACACACTTACACACACACACTTACAGCGCGCTTACACACACACACACACTTACAGCGCTACACACGCTTACACACACACACACACTTACAGCGCACACGCTTACACACACACACTTACAGCGCTCACACACACACACACACACTTACAGCACACTTACACACACACACACACTTACAGCGCACGCACACACACACACACACTTACAGCGCTCGCACACACACACACACTTACAGCGCCGCTTACACACACACACTTACAGCGCCGCTACACACGCACACACACTTACAGCGCACGCACACACACACACACTTACAGCGCTCGCACACACACACACACACTTACACACACACACTTACAGCGCACGCACACACACACACACACACACTTACAGCGCTCGCTTACACACACACACACACTTACAGCCGCACACACACACACACTTACAGCGCCGCACACACACACACACACTTACAGCGCTCGCACACACACACACACTTACACACTTACACACACACACTTACAGCGCTCGCACACACACACACACTACAGCACACACACACTTACACACTTACACACACACACTTACAGCGCTCGCACACACACACACTTACAGCCGCTACACACACACACTTACAGCGCTCGCTACACACACACACACTTACAGCGCCGCTTACACACACACACTTACAGCGCTCGCACACACACACACTTACAGCGCGCGCTTACACACACACACACACACTTACAGCGCTCGCGCTTACACACACACTTACAGCGCCGCTTACACACACACACACACACTTACAGCGCTTACACACACACACACACACTTACAGCGCCGCTACACACACACTTACACACACACACACACTTACAGCGCCGCTTACACACACACACACACACACACACTTACAGCGCTCGCTACACACACACACACACACACACACACTTACAGCGCTCGCACACACACACACACTTACAGCGCTCGCACACACACACACACACACTTACAGCGCTCGCTACACACACACACACACTTACACAGCACTTACAGCGCACACACACACACACTTACAGCGCTCGCTACACACACACACACTTACAGCGCACGCACACACACACACACACTTACAGCGCCACACACACACACACACACACACTTACAGCGCAGACACACACACACACACACACACACTTACAGCGCCGCTACACACACACACACACACACACTTACAGCGCGCTAAACACACACACACACTTACAGCGCGCTACACACACACTTACACACACACACTTACAGCTCGCTTACACACACACACTTACAGCGCTCAACACACACACACACACACACACACTTACAGCGCTCGCTACACACACACACACTTACAGCGCCGCTACACACACACACTTACAGCGCCGCTACACACACACACACACACTTACAGCGCTCCGCTACACACACACACTTACAGCGCTCGCACACACACACACACACACTTACAGCGCTCGCTTACACACACACACTTACAGCGCTCGCTTACACACACACACTTACAGCGCTCGCTTACACACACACACTTACAGCGCTCGCTTACACACACACACTTACAGCGCCCGCTTACACACACACACACTTACACCGCCCGCTTAGACACAGCGCGCCCGCTTAGACACAGCGCGCCCGCTTAGACACAGTTCACTGCAAGCAAAGTCAGAGAATAATGAAAAGATATTAAATCACCAGAGGGAGCATGAACTTAACTCAACTCTCTGGTGTAATCTAGAAATAGTTGGTGAATGTCAGAGGAGTACTTGTAAGGTTAAAATAAAACCATTTGCTTATTTGGTCTGGTACAGGCCCAGAGTAGTGTTTCTGCTGCTGCTACAGCTCTGTTTCTTTTGCCCAAATGAAAATGGTGCCGTTCCGCTGTAAATACCCCACTGTATGCCATACTTGGAAGAATGGTGTTCAGTAGGCACGAAGTGTACTACCTAAAATTGTCCAATTACATTGAACATCCATACGAGGCCGTTTGTTAGGTAAAGCCAAGGTTGTGTTCGTTTTCCAGTGTAAAGCGTTTAGATACGGTGTTCCATAATGAACACAACCTTGGCTTTACCTAACAAAACGGCCTCACATGGATACTTAATGTTCATGATCCAGTTTAGGACCCTTGAAGCAAATAAAGTTGAGCTGTAGAGTGAAGCTCTCAGGTGTTGCTCTCCTCCACTCAGCTCAAGGTCTCTAGTGCTTCCCGTCATATCAAATTTTACTCGTCACATTCTTCATAGACAACAGGTATAAACTAACAGTGAAATGCTTACTTAGGGGTCCTTTTCCAACAATGCAGAGTTAAAGATCAGATTTAAATAGTGGCACAGTGAGTAACGAATAAAAAATAAAATGGCTATATATAGGGAGTAGAAAGTAACAAGGCTACCGTTGAAGTCGGAAGTTTACAAACACCTTAGCCAAATACATCTAAACTCAGTTTCACAATTCCTGACATTTAATCCTAGTCAAAATGCCCTGTCTTAGGTCAGCCGGGATCACCACTTTATTTTAAGAATGTGAAATGTCAGAATAATAGTAGAGAAAAATGATTTCAGCTTTTATTTCTTTCATCACATTCCCAGTGGGTCGGAAGTTTACATACACTCAGTTAGTATTTGGTAGCAAAGCTTTTAAATTGGTGGTCTGCTTGAAACATGTAGGTTTACGAGACGCTGCCGCTCTATCCTGCCCGATGCAGAGAAAAACCCGTCTAGATTTATTTTTAACCGTGTCCTCGTCCAGCCACGACTCAAATCATAGGATATTACAGTTCTTCAGGTCCGTTGATAGGATAGTCTCAAACGGAGTTTGTCTAGTTTGTTCCCCAGTACACATTGTACATTTGCCAACAGAACAGAGGGCAAAGGCGGTTTACTCACTCGCCCCCATAGTTTCATCAGGGTTCCCCACGTCGCCCGCTATATCGTCGTCTTTTCCACCTCCGAGTGTTGGGGATTAGGGCCTGGTTCCCGGGTGATTAGTATGTCAAGGTTAGTGATTTCAACGTACGAAAAAAAAGTAGCGATCAGCGCAAAAAAAAACACAAAAATGGTCACCGCCAGCCCTGACCTACTATAGAACCCAAAAATAATGTATAGTAGTATCCCCTATGGCAAATGGCCTTTCTAGACTGAAGAAACATCAATGCATGGATGTCAATGGCAGATTTGGGAGGGTTCAGGACTTTATTGCCAATCTCCTCCTTCCACAAATAGCCATTACCACCTGGAAAGCAGTGGAGCTGTAATGGGAGATTAATTTAGTGCCTAATTAAAATGATGTAAAATGCAAAGAAGGTCAAAACAATTGTATTAGCTCTTGGAATTAGTTTAGACCAAGACATCACCTCTATGCATATCTCAAGTTAGTCTTGGGCCCTCTAACAATATATAATAACAATAATATATACCATTTAGCAGACGCTTTGACCCAAAGCGACTTAATCACGCATGCATACATTTTATGTTTGGGTGGTCCAGGGAATCGAAGCCACTATCGTGGTGTTGCACGCACCACACTCTACAGTACCAACTAGCCTATGGAGGCACACTATGAGCCATCCAGCCCCTAGAGAGCAACAGCCCAGGCCTCACCAGGGAGCAGAGCTTCTCCACGGCCTCGAGGATGAGCTCCTGGTGGCCAATCTTATGGACGCCCAGACGCTCCAGGTCCTGGGAGGAGAGCTGCAGCAGTTCCAAACCAGTCACCTGCCACTCTGTGAAGGGGTACTGCTGGAGAGGGACATCCAGACCTGGAGAGAGACCACACATGGATAATCGTATCATTTTTCAACCTTTTATTAAAAACGCAAGTGACACATGTGCAGTTACATTAGTGTACATTTTAGTTTTTTGCCCTAGCACTAACACACTTGATTCAACTAATCAACCAATTTTTAGTTGGTCCGGACCAAATCAAATCTGAACAAGTCTGTTTCACGAGCTTGGATATCAAAGTAGAGCACATTACAGCTCAGTAGAGTACAGCACAGAACAGTAGAGTACAGCACAGAACAGTAGAGTACAGCACAGAACAGTAGAGTACAGCACATTATACTCAACTCTAGTGTGCTCTACATTTCTGTACTAAACTCTATTCTACAGCACAGGACTGTCCTATACTCTAATCAACTTGTTTAAACTGGACTGTACTCAACTATCCTGTGTTTTACTCTACTGTTTTATAATGTAGGCCTACTGTACTTTGCTGACCAAACTTATGAAACGGACATCTATGATTTGCCTTTTTTAAGAAACCAATAATGTATCAAAAACGAAAAATAAGTGTTTGATATTAGTTGCCAGGGGTCTTTACGTCAACATTATTGTTTTGATCTATTTCTAATACACTTTAAGACTTTTTGTGGTAGATGTTTTCTAAGACCCCTTTTTCCATCTGTTCGATCAGAAATCAAATGGTTAAAAAAATGAATTATATATATATATATGCCTTAATTTCTCAAAAATATAGACTCTTTGCTTTCACTTGACATGCTCTTACGAACGTTAAAATGTTGGTGCTCGTAGGTCCGTTTACATGGAAATGCCCTGAACTAGTAATCACATTTTTAATATGAGCCAGCAGACCCTCCAATAAAGTGTTACCCATCTCTGTCCATATCACAACAGCATTATCGGGGTCATTATATGTATCCTCATCATCACCGTCAGGGCCAGCCCTGGTCATAAGTGGCCGCTAGGGGCGCTGACCTCCAGGGGGCCCCCATTGATTTTATTAGTCATTCTCACTCAGATATCATATTAACATGGCATATTGCATGACAAAATGTGTACAATTGCAGGAAATTAGCTGTAAAACTGCACATTTTTCTCACCGCCCCATGAAAAAATGAGTAGAATTGCATGAAATTGATTCTAAAATTGCCATATCTTCTTCCTGCCCCATGACAACTTTTTTTAGAATGTCAGCAAACTTGCTTTAAAACTGCAAAAATGTTCTGCGCCCCGTGGCAAAATGTGTAGAATTGCCGGAAACTCTACAAATTCAATTATCCTCTCTGCCGTCAAGAGGGGGGCCATTTAAAATGTTTTGCCGGCGAGGTGGGGGGCCTCCAAACAACATTTTGCTTAGGGCCACCAAAAGGCCAGGGCCGGAACTGATCGCCATTATCGTCATGGCCATCAGCATTGTCATTATTTTCATCACAGAGGAGAGGTTGCCTCATGATTTACTTAGTCCAGTATTGCGGTAGTAACCCAATTATAATAATTACCTGTTCCACGCATGGTAAAACAGGAACTGTTCACGCCGGTGGCTAATTGGTGTGCTAATGCTAATCAAATGAAAAGGCTGTGGGGTTACTTAAAGGTCGGCGGACAGCCATTCAAAACAGCCTGGGACTCCATCATAATGACTGGTCGTACATCAGGTTGTTTACGCCAATCAGCACTCGCTTGCTTTGGTCTAATTAGCTAAGTGGACGGATGCAAGCTCTGGGGGCAGCCAGCTATCCTAATGCTACATTGTAATAAGCATTAGCACAGCATTCTCAGGTGCCATAATGGTAAGTCAACAGTGGGTAAGTTAAGTCAAAGGACACTGTACAAATGTCCAATCTGAACCCAAATTAGAAAAAGATAGGGTGGCATCAATTTACCATGCAGACAAAGAGGTTAAGCCAAAGGCCAAACGTTTGATATACACTGCTCAAAAAAGGGAACACTTAAACACAATGTAACTCCAAGTCCATCACACTTCTGTGAAATCATACTGTCCACTTAGGAAGCAACACTGATTGACAATAAATTTCACATGCCGTTTGAAATTATAGGCAATTAGCAAGACACCCCCAATAAAGGAGTGGTTCTGCAGGTGGGGACCACAGACCACTTCTCAGTTCCTATGCTTCCTGGCTGATGTTTTGGTCACTTTTGAATGCTGGCGGTGCTTTCACTCTAGTGGTAGCATAAGACGGAGTCTACAACCCACACAAGTGGCTCAGGTAGTGCCTTGTGGGACCATATGCTGGTGCGGTTGGCCCTGGGTTCCGCCTAATGCAAGACAATGCTAGACCTCATGTGGCTGGAGTGTCAGCAGTTCCTGCAAGAGGAAGGCATTAATGCTATGGACTGGCCCGCCCGTTCCCCAGACCTGAATCCAATTGAGCACATCTGGGACATCATGTCTCGCTCCATCCACCAACGCCACGTTGCACCACAGACTGTCCAGGAGTTGGCGGATGCTTTAGTCCAGGTCTGGGAGGAGATCCCTCAGGAGACCATCCGCCACCTCATCAGGAGCATGCCCAGGCATTGTAGGGAGGTCATACAGGCACGTGGAGGCCACACACACTACTGAGCCTCATTTTGACTTGTTGACATTACATCAGTTGGATCAGCCTGTAGTGTGGTTTTCCACTTTAATTTTGAGTGTGACTCCAAATCCAAACCTCCATGGGTTGATAAATTTGATTTCCATTGATAATTTTTGTGCGATTTTGTTGTCAGCACATTCAACTATGTAAAGAAAAAAGTATTTAATAAGAATATTTCATTCAGATCTAGGATGTGTTTATTTTAGTGTTCCCTTTATTTTTTTGAGCAGTGTACAAATCACACAACATACACTGGAGGAGGAGTTGCTTTCAAATGTCAAAGACTATCTGGAGTGTTAAAGATCTCTCATTGTTTCCTGGTACAACAAGCATATCATCACATGTTCTACACCAGGGGATCTGGAACAGGTAGATCGCGAGCTACCAGTAGCCCGCCAATCAATTCTGAAAGTACGTACATATTGTATGTGTTCCATCGCAAACTGTCATTAAACATCAAGCTTCCCAGGTACTATCCATTCAAAGCCACATTGACAATATCCCACCCCTGGTAGGCGACTACACTATTGGATTAAAAAGACAAACGTTACACAATATCTGCAAACAAATGTCCAGTTTTATTGCCCGTTTGTCTGTTAAAATGCACGCACGTCTATTACTATGTATGTAGCCAGCTCGCGATACGAATGATAACCGCGCTTGTGGGTAGACAAAGACTTTCCCCATAAAAACCTCGATTAAAATGTTAACAGTAAAGTACGTTTACCTGACAGATCTCTATCGCGATTATTTGCATCAATTAAGTGGCGATTGTTCTGCCATGACATGTGCAAGCAAATGAAAGACACTTTGAAGCCGTGTAGCTTTACAGGATTGAACTGTAATAACAAATGGTGGTAGTTTCTAATAATGCCAGAAACAGTTGAGGTCCGGTTTCTACTCGCTGCAAATGAGAGCTCAGTATCTGGTGTAATTTAGACTCGTTTGGCTGCTTTAATAAAACCGCACACTCCAATAGTTACACATAATCAATAACTGATACATGTAGGACGTGAAATATTGTAGGCCTATTCGCGCTTTGGTCAACGTGTCCTCCTTGTCGACAAAAGTACAAAACATACGATCACTTTATGAAATGGCCATTCAACTTCACTTCCTCATTCCACCTACACCTCCCCTTCCAAGCGGATTTGTGGATGTTTTACTTACGACTACCTGCGTGCAAACCGAATTAAACGCACCTGACAAACACAAAAGGCGCCGTTAATAGCCTACCTTTGAGCCAGTCGCTTACTCTCTCCTTGCTCCACGACGTTATAGGCTCCATGCTTGGAGTCCTGGGAACGTTGATTCAGTTATTCCCAATCGAATTCTTCAACGGACTCTACAAGGGATCAGAAGAAGGAACAACTCATCTCGACGAGGATGATGATGATGGGCACTCCCATTTCCAGGTAAATCCCCGGGGAACCAATAGCATGAAGCTTGTCTGCCCGTGATTCAGATGCGCATATTTTCTTCACACAGTTTGGAGCGGTGGGAGTGGTCGAATTAAATAATATTGGTCGAACAAAAAATATTCCTTCAAATTTTAGACTATAATTTGATGAAGGATTAAACGAAAGCACTGGAACGAGTAGTGAAGGCTGGTCTTTATTTTTTGTCGACCTAATCCTTATCCCTTAATCTTTCCCAAAACAGTGCGTTGCTTTGGGGAATTGGCTTAGTTTGTCAAGAGTGGAGTGAGGAGTTTTTTTCCCCTATTTTAGCCTCGGTGCTAGAGCCAAGTGTATTGCAGCAACTCTACTGTAACTATACTACTAGCTATTAGGCCTGCTCTGTAATATAGTTTACCATTGTATGTGAGTTGTTTTGTTTAATTATTTATGTACTAACATAGGCTATTTAAGCAATAAGGCACGAGGCGGTGTGGTATATGGTGCCTGGACACAGCACTTAGCCGTGGTATATTGGCCATATACCACAAACCCCCGAGGGGCCTTATTGCTATTATAAACTGGTTTCCAACGTAATTAGAGCAGTACAAATGCATGTTTTGTCATACCCGTGGTATAGGGTCAGCCAATCAGCATTCAGGGCTCGAACCACCATGTTTATGGTCATACATAAAGTAACTGACATGCTTCTGTTAGGAACATCCACATGATCAACACATCAAAAAATATATCTATCATATCCAATAATGATAAGTGCGTCTCCTAAATAAATAAAACGTCAAATGTAATTAATCATTTCTGTAGAAAATAACTTACTGGTATTGTAGACTTTATTATTGGTGCCTGTCAGGTCATATTTGGACTCTGTTTGAATTGGAATAGTAAGGAAACAGTTGTGAAATGTGTTGGGGAACCATTACAAAACAAGTACAGTACTGAATGAACCTCAGAAATCAAAGCTGGATTAAAGGCCAAGGCATCAAAGACTTCCCTCTGATATTTGGCACCCCCTGGTGTTTCTTTCAAGTGAGGCATGACGATAGAGTGAGAGAGGACCAAGAGAGAGCATGCCCCTTTCAAGCTCAATGCCATAATGCCCCTTCGGCATACACAGTAAATGCCAAGGTGTTCTTATATTTTTATTGCATCAAAAAGATTGGATTAGCATCACACCAATATGTTTACATTAGGTTTTCATCAATCCATTCATGCTATTTGCCCTCATTGTCTTCCGACAGGTGGCGTCACACCTAGGCGACTACCGTCCCTCAACCGACAGTGCAGAGGGATTTGTCGCACTATTTGATATAAGACATTGATTTGCCTAATAACATTTCCTTTCATGTCTGCATAGAGGCTACTCAAAGGACAGACTATAGTGATTGCTTCTGCTTGATTTACGATTGTAACAGAGCACAGACCAGGTCGGCGTGGCCTGTAATGGATTTGGTATTTTATTAGGATCCCCATTAGCTGTTGCAAAAGCAGCAGCTACTCTTCCTGGGGTCCACACAAAACATGAAACATAATACAGAATGTCGTAATACAGAACATCAATAGACAAGAACAGCTCAAGGACAGAACTACATACATTTTTTAAAAGTCACACGTAGCCTACATATCAATGCATACACACAAACTAATAGGGGAGAGACGTTGTGGGGAGAGACGTCGTGTGTTGCTTTATTTGTTTTTTGAAACCAGATTTGCTGTTTATTTGAGCAATATGAGGTGGAAGGAAGTTCCATGCAATAAGGGTTCTATATAATACTTTCTTGAATTTGTTTCTAGATTGGGGACTGTGAAAAGACCCCTGGTAGCATGTCTGGTGGGATAAGTGTGTGTGTGTCAGGGTCTTGTAAACAATTTGGGATTTTCAACACATTCATGTTTCTTATAAAAATAAGTGTTTTGCAGTCAGTCTCTCCACAACTGTTAGCCAAGAGAGACTGGCATGCATAGTATTTATATCAGCCCTCTGATTACAATTAAGAGCAAAACCTGCCGCTCTGTTCTGGGCCAGTTTAGGGCTGGGCGATATGGCCAAAATATTATATCACAGTATTTTTATTAAATTGGACGGTATGACGGTATTTGACAATATTTTTAGTTTTTGAATAATACAAGTTCTACATTTGCGTTATGAGTAGTGAGTGATCCTAGGGTGGCAACACATACATTCTAAGTGATGTCTTTCATTTGTGTTTAGTGAGTCCCCCAGATCAGAGTAAGTAGATGACCAGGGATGTTCTCTTGACAAGTGTGTGAATTGGACCATTTTCCTGTCCTGCTAAGCATTTCAAATGTAATGAGTACTTTTAGGTGTCAGGGAAAATGTATGGAGTAAAAAGTACAGTATTTTCTTTTAGGAATGTAGTCAAGTAAAAGTTGTCAAAAATAAACAATAGTAAAGTACAGATCCCAAAAAATGTACTTAAGTAGTACCTTAGGTAAAAATACTTTAAGTGCTTTCACCACTGCTCAACTGAGATCATTTCCACACTGCCACATAGGACTGCATGATATGGGAAAATCATCTAGGACTTATTTTTAACCAAATGTTGCAATTGTGATTTGACTTGCGAAATAGAGCAAAACTGTTGGAATCATGGAAATAGAATGACTATTCTAATTCTATAGTTAGAATATAATAGTGGGCACTTTGAATACAGAGTTGTTTGAGATGACAACTAATTAAAATGCCAGGGAGGTGTTATTGTGACAGGGTAGGAAATAAAGTGTTGATAAGTGTTTCCTAGGGTACCCTACAAGCTTTTTCTCTTAGCTTCTTCATGTAGCTAACATATTCTTGCTTTGCAAATTCCTCTTTGATTTAGAAGGTACTGTTGCACAAACAACATGCTGATTTAGGTCTACACCATCACTGGTATTATCAGGCTGTATTAGCTAGCTACGTTTGCTCTTACCCAGTACATTTATTAGCTAGCTAGCTTTTAGCATTAGCAGCTAACAATTAGCGTCTCACAGGATTTAGGGCAACTTGCAAAGGAAAGACAAACTAGCTGGTTGCTGATGTAAGAAACACAAACTAATAGTGTCATTATAGAATGCTAGTGGATTTATATTTAGAAGCAAAGTGAAAACAGCATTGTTGTCATCAACATTGTTGCATGGACACTATGGTGCCGACAGAGATAGTCACTATGCAGTATTTTTTTTTTTTATGTATTACTTCTTACATTGTTACCCCAGGAAAACTTAAGTCTTATTACATACAGCCGGGAAGAACTATTGGATATAAGAGCAACGTCAACTTACCAACATTACGACCAAGAATACAACTTTACCGAAGCGGGTCCTCTGTTTGGACCACCACCCAGGACAATGAATCGGATCCCAGTAGGCAACCCAAAAAACGGCACTGCAGACACCACAGCCAATGTGAGTAAAACATCTAAATGTATTAACCCTTGCCAGGCTGCCGGCCTGAATGGCATCCTTAGCCGCTTCCTCAGAGCATGCGCAGACCAGCTGACTGGTGTGTTTACAGACATATTCAATCAATCCCTATCCCAGACTGCTGTTCCCACATGCTTCAAGACGGTGCCATTGTTCCTGTGCCCAAGAAAGCTAAGGTAACTGAGCTAAACGACTATCGCCCCGTAGCACTCACTTCCGTCATCATGAAGTGCTTTGAAAGACTAGTCAAGGATCATATCACCTCCACCATACCTGACACCCTATACCCACTCCAATTTGCTTACCACCCCAATAGTTCCACAGACCCTCAACTCGTCATTAAGCTCGAGACCCTGGGTCTCGACCCCGCCCTGTGAAACTGGGTCCTGGACTTTCTGACAGGTCACCCCCAGGTGGTGCGGGTAGGTAACAACATCTCCACCCCGCTGATCCTCAACATTGGGGCCCCACAAGGGTGCGTTCTCAGCCCTCTCCTGTACTCCCTGTTCACCCATAACTGCGTGGCCATGCACGCCTCCAACTCAGTCATCAAGTTTGTAGACGACACTACAGTGGTAGGTTTGATTACCAACACGTACAAGACGGCCTACAGGGAGGAGGTGAGGGCCCTCGGGGTGTGGTGTCAGGAAAATAACTTCACACTCAACGTCAACAAAACAAAGGAGATGATCGTGGACTTCAGGAAACAGCAGAGGGAGCACCCCCCTATCCACATTAACGGGACAGTAGTGGAGAAGGTGGAAAGTTAAGTTCCTCGGTGTACACAATGAAATTTGATTTGATGTGCTGCATTGACCATGCAGACTGAATGCAGGTGTCTCGTGGTTGAGGAACATCAAATGCGCTCCTTGAGTGACGGGGCATGGCTAGGTCTGTGTGAAATGTGGCACGGAGAGAATGAGCGGAGAGAGATGACTCAAGTAGCGAAGTAAACTATACAAATTGACATTACACATGGCGTTTCACATTTAACAAACCAAAAATAAAGGTTCCATTTAAAAATGGTAAAATTAGGTATTTCCTTGCAGCACTGGACCATATGACTGGACAATAATCAAGATTAGACTAAACTAGAGCCTGCAGAACTTGCTTTTTGGAGTGTGGTGTCAAAAAAGCAAAGCATCTCTTTTTTACAGCTAGATCTCTCCCCATCTTTACAACCATTGAATCGATATGTTTTGACCATGACAGTTGACAATCTAAGGCAACACCAATTAATTTTAGTCTCCTCAACTTGTTCAACAGCCACACCATTCATTACCAGTTTCAGATGAGGTCTACCACTTAAGAAATGATTTGTACAAAATACAATGCTCTTAGTTTTAGAGACATTCAGGACCAGTTTATTACTGGCCATCCATTCCAAAACAGACTGCAACTCCTTGTTAAGGGTTTCAGTGACTACATTAGCTGTGGTTGCTGATGTGTATATGGTTGAATCATCAGCATACATGGACAGACATGCTTTGTTTAATGCCAGTGGCAGGTCATTGGTAAAAATAGAAGAGAGTAGAGACCTAGACAGCTGCCCTGTAGTACACCACACTTTACATACTTGACATTAGAGAAGCTTCCATTAAAGAAAACCCTCTGAGTTCTATTAGATGGAAAGCTCTGAATCCACGATATGGCAGAGGCTGAAAAACCAATAATATCAAAGTCTGCACTGAAATCTAACACTACAGCTCTCATAATCTTATTATTATCAATTTCTTTCAACCAATCATCAGTCATTTATGTCAGTACAGTACATGTTGAGTGCCCTTCTCTATAAGCATGCTGAAAGTCTGTTGTTAATTTGTTTACAGAGAAATAGCATTGTATTTGGTCAAACACTATTTTTTCCAACAGTTTGCTAAGAGCTGGCAGCAAGCTTTTCGGTCTGCTGTTAGAACCAGTGTGGTGGTTAATTTCTTTACTATCAAATGAGGAGAGACAAACTTATCACACAAGTCAGAGTAATACTTAAACAGAATCTTTAATCACTTATTAATAAGGGAGCAAGTCAATACAACTCGCATATAAAGTGAATCGATTAAGTGCTCTACGATAATAATGGCTGGTTGACGAATCACGCTCAGATGATTGGTGAGAGCCCTAAGACAAAAGTACAAATGTATTTTATAGCCAAGATACACCCCTTTCAACCTACATGACGAACAAGGTTAAGATTTCTGTGAAAGATACTGTCTGCTGTGAATTATAGGTATCTGCTGTGTCAACAGTTTTCATTGTGTAGAGACTAGTGTCTGGCCCCCCAACTCCATACTGGAGCCATGTCTCCCTGGTACCGTATACAACAGAAACATTAACTCATGCTCTGGAATGCGGTATCCCCAAAGACTTCGTAAATCTCCTGGCAGTTATCTCCCATAGGCCCATCCTCAGTAGAACACACACACAATAGTTATAAGAATCCTATATTCTGTTGCATAAAACAACCATTTGATGATCTTGCAATTTTCCACCATACCAGTAAAGGCCACTTTACCACTCTTGGGTAGCGGATTTACTTTGGCTTCCCTCCAGGCCTGAGGACAAAGACTTTCCTCTAGGCTCAGACTAAAAATATGACAGATAGGGGTGGCTAAAGAGTCAGCTACCATCCTCAGTAGCTTTCCATCTAAGTTGTCAATGCCAGTAGGTTGGTCATTATTGATCAATAACAATAATTTTTCCACCTCTCCCACACTAACTTTACAAAATTAAAACTTGCAAATGCTTTTCTTTGATTATGTGTTTTTTTGCATGAATACAATTGCTCACTGTTCGTTGTTGGCATTTCCTGCCTAAGTTTGCCCACTTTGCCAATGAAATAATAATTAGAATAATTGGCAACATCAAATGGTAAGTAAGCCAGTCAGATGTGCAGCCAGACTTATTAGCCACACCTTTTGCCCCATCTCTTTCAACCATATAGTTTTTCAATTCCTCATCAATCCATGGAGCCTTAACAGTTCTAACAGTACGTTTCTTAACAGGTGCATGTTTATCAATAATTGGAAGAAGCAATTTTATAAATTCATTAAGCGTCTGGATGCTCCTCATTAATCGCATCAGACCAACAAATATTTTTAACATCATCCACATAAGAGTCGCAGCAAAATCTTTTGTATGATACATCATTTTAGGCCCAGCTGTTGGAACTTTGGCTTTCCTGGATATAGCCTCTATATTGTGATCACTGCAATTTTTTAGTTTGACCTTTTTTAACTAGGCAAGTCAGTTAAGAACAAATTCTTATTTTCAATGACGGCCTAGAAACATTGGGTTAACTGCCTTGTTAAAGGGCAGAACAACAGATTTTTACCTTGTCAGCTCGGGGATTCGATCTTGCAAACTTTCGGTTATTAGTCCAACCCTCTAACCACTAGGCTACCCTGCCGCCAATGGGTACGGATACAGCTTTAGAACAAAGTTCTACAGCATTAGTAAAAAATGTGATCGATTCATGTGGATGATCTTGTTCCTGTAGTGTTTGTGAACACCCCGGTAGGTTGATTAATAACCTGAACCAGATTACAGACACTGGTTACAGTAAGAAGCTTCCTCTTGAGCGGACAGCTGGATGAAAACCAGTCAATATTCAGCTCCCCAAGAAAGTAGACCTCTCTGTTTACATCACATACGCTATCAACCATTTCACACACACTATTTAGATACTGACTGTTAGCACTTGGTGGCCTATAGAAACACCCCAAAAGAAAAGGCTTTAGATATGCCAAGTGAACCTGCAACCACAACACTTCAATAACACTTGACATAAGATCTTCTCTAAGCATTACAGGGATATGGCTCTGAATATATTCAGCAACACCTCCCCCATAAGCACTTCTGTCTCTTCTATAAATGTTACATCCTTGTATTGCTACTGCTGTATCATCAAAATAACTATCTAAGTGAGTCTCAGAAATGGCTAATATATGAATGTTATCTGAAGTTAACAAGTTATTGATTTCATGAACCTTATTTCTAAGGCTACATATATTAATATGGGCTATTTTCATCCCTTTCCTGGGTAGCTTATCATAGATAGAGATTTTGAAAAGAGCAAACAAAGCAAGAGAAAAAATATATACATTCAGTAGTCCATTAATCAATTGTTTTGTGTGTGTGTGTGCTGCGGGGTTGAAGCTACTGTACGAACCCATAGGCTTGGCTCTCTCATCCCTTCCAGGTTTCTGTGAGAGGAAGAAATATGTTCCTCTCAAGTTCTTTCCAGAACAGCTACCTTGTCCTTGAATCTCAGGAACTTGACCATTATCGGCCTGGGCCTATCACCTGGGCCGGTGGTGGGTTTTCCAGTCCTGTGGGCCCCATCCACCTCAATCTTCCTGTGGTCCATCTTCAATTTCTCAGAGATCATTTCCCTCACTTTCTCCTCAGACTCTGTCCATGTCTTGTGGAGATTCTGCAATTCCGTCCACAACCATGTTGTTCCAACTTGATTGTCCCTCAAGATAGATCAATCAATCAGACTGTCATTGTTATCATGGATTCACACACAGAACTAATGTCCTCTCTCAATGACTTACTCATTGCTGTCATCTTGCCATTCTCCTGTTTCAACTCATCGAGCTGACACTGGGAGAACTGCAAACTGTTCTTCAGGTCCTGGACACTTTAAGCTATTTTATTGTTGTTTTAACAACTTCTTGTTGGTCTCTTTTTGTTCATTTTAAAAGATCTTTCACGTGTGATAGAGAGACACCTCTGTCCTCAACGGTACTCCCGCCGGCTTGGGTTTTTGTCATGGTAGCTAGCAACGTAGGTTACGCTGTTACCCCTTACAGTTCCAGACAGGGCAGGTCATAGGTTTAATTGAAAACAACAAACAAGCCTCCTGGGTGGCGCAGTGGTTAAGGGTGCTGTACTGCAGCGCCAGCTGTGCCACTAGAGACCCTGGGTTCGCACCCAGGCTCTGTCACGACCGGGAGGTCCGTGGGACGACGCACAATTGGCCTAGCGTCGTCCGGGTTAGGGAGGGCTTGGCCGGTAGGGATATCCTTGTCTCATCGCGCACCAGCGACTCCTGTGGCGGGCCGGGTGCAGTGCACGCTAACCAAGGTTGCCAGGTGCACAGTGTTTCCTCCGACACATTGGTGCGGCTGGCTTCCGGGTTGGATGCGCGCTGTGTTAAGAAGCAGTGCTTGGTTGGGTTGTGTATCGGAGGACGCATGACTTTCAACCTTTGTCTCTCCCGAGCCCGTACGGGAGCTACTAAAACAATTGTATACCACAAAATTGGGGAGAGAAAGGGGTAAAAAAAACAACAACAACAACAAACATCGGGGATCTAGACAGCCACAAACCCAGGACAATCCGCGCTCCAAGCCACAATGGCTAACCACGTCACGGGCTGTGATCAAGAAAACCCCAATAGCTTGATATGCAGTTAGCTAGTAGCCAGGCTAGCTGTGACACCAAATAGCTCCTCAGACCCGTCCGTGGTCGGCAGGATCACTGGAAAGAGACAAGCAGTCCCAGCAACAGATGCCAACTGCGTCGTGGGATCCAAACTAAGAAGCTAGCTGGCTACCAATAACTTTCAAGATGCTCTAGTCTAGTTGGAGCTTTGATCATTCAGACCTGGGTATTATTTGTCCTTTTGCCCAATTTGCAATACCTATGATGTAAGTCATATTTTTGAACACAAAAAGGCAACATTGTATAACTGTTTTGTTGTGAAAGAGTGTAATGTTGTCCATAATGTTGTTACACAACATGTATTGGCCTGGGTTTGTCTGCAACCGTCACAGGAGGTTAGCATCCGCTTATGGTAGGTAAATGCATGCAGGCACTATTCATTTACTATTATTGATTTGGAAATGTCATCAGGCACCAGCACAGTTCAACATCCAATAAAAATTGATTGGCTCATGTAAGGCTGCTACAAACCCTCTTCTTTCTGCTAGTACATGTACAATGAGCTCCAAAATATTGGGACAGTGACACACAAATATCATACCCCCAAGACATGCTAACCTTTCACCATTACAATAACAGGGGAGGTTTTTTGGGGGGGGTATGATATTTGTGGGTCTAACTTTCTCACTCATCATTATTCACGATTCATTCAGGATTGTCTTTAATCATGGTAGCATCCACATTAATTTAAAAGTGTTTAGAAATATATTCTTATTTACAATAAAAGTGACTCCAAAATTACACAATACATTATTTACCATTAATTTCTATTAGGCACAAAATAATCTGAAAGACAAACAAAACAAACAGCAAATGCATCCAACAAAGTTGTAGTCACAAGCTTGATGTAGTCATTGAGTGCTATAAATATGGGTTCTGTCATTTCTAAACAGTTCACCCGATATGGATGAAAATACCCTCAAATGAATGCTGCCAGTTTGCACTTTAACCTCATAGTCATATCATTTAAAATCCAAAGCACTGTACGCCTCAATCCAATTGGACCGCCCATTACCGAGCCTATGACACAACATCAAGTCTCAACATGCTGTTTCTGCTGCAGAGCACAGCAAGCGCTACAGTACAGCCACAGGCCTCAGTGGAAGTTAATGGCATTATTCTCTTGCTGAAAGTCAATGACAGAGCGCACCGTAAAAGAAAAACGTTGCTTATCATCTTGCCGTCCGACCATGCTTCCCTCACTCTCTCCCCTCTCTCTTTAATGAAATTTCCCAATGCAACATCACTCATTCAATTTCTGCTTTCACTATACCTTAATAAACAATCATTAACTGTATTGGTGTTTACATTCATGGTTTTTAGCATTGATTGGCATCCAGCCATAGTGAATTATTCATAATTAGTGATCTGCTCCTCTGCCACAGTCCATTGGTGGTTGGCTGATTGCGCTTTCTCCACCATTGAGCAGCTCATTAATTTGCTCTCGGCTGAAAAACCTCTTAAATGTAATCTACATAATCCCCAAAAGTAGTTGTTTATCATGAGTGACATAAACGATCATTAGTAATGCTTCTGCAAGACAGATTCAAATCTCACCTTTCTGGTAAAAATAGTTGTACATTTCTGAGATGTAGTCACTTTTGAGGACAAGCTCTAGTTATACATTTCTGAGATGTAGTCACTTTTGAGGACAAGCTCAAGTTACACAGTACAAATATGAAATATTTTATGATGTAAGGCTTGAAATTACTTTTTTTTTGTCAATATAGTATATTCAATGTATTATTGTGGAAAACTTGATTCAAAGATTAGGCAGAGACTAATTTATAATTATAATCTGTGAATCTTTTAATGCATGCGAGCAGCTGCATAGGTAGACCCCTCTGGTCGCAGTCAGGGAAGGTGACTGCAGCCAGAGAGGGATCTACCTTGCAGATGCTCGTATGTAATTTAAAATATTCACTATTATAATTATATATTAGTCTCTGCCTAATCTTTGGATCGAGTTTTCACTACATTATAAAACGACTAACTATAAGATTTCACCTTCCTTTATATCTGTAAAATACATATTTGTATATTTATTGTTAGAGAAAAATGTAGGTCTCTCTTGATCGAAACCACTCTCGCCTGCTGCGTTACGATATACGGATTACAGGTATGTAAGCATTGTTAGTGGCTGTGAGGTAGGGTTCAGCCAGGAGTTGATGGACAGTCGGAAGAGCGAATGAAATTGTAGGAGGGACATTCCAGCTTCAAGCGGTGTCAGATTTCACATCCCGCTTCACACAGGCAGAAGAGAAAAAACATAGATATTTTTAACTAACCCAAGATAGTTAATCTGCGTCATTTACAGTGGGAGCAAATTAAGCATTGTGGGCAGAACGAGGAAGGAGGTGGGCAAAGTCAAGCACGAGCTAGCAAGATCCTATTGGCGCATTGTTGCATGTATTTTTATATTTCCGTTAGGAAATGCCTCCTCTGTGAAGTGCGCTGTGCACAAACTCAATTTGACCTTGCACTCCTTCCAAACAATGTTTTTTTTTGTGCACTGTGTTCATAACAGATTCTAGTTTCGGGAAGATAACATTTTATTGAGATCAGATGTTTCATCGATGAGAAAATAAGCAGAATGTCGGCCCAGTTTCACGTAGTTCCATCCTCTCTTCTACCCGCGACTGGACTTCCCTCACTACCATATTTGGTGGTGAGAAAACGTACTAAACGGATGCTTCAGTTTTATAGTCCATGTGATGTGTCTGGGTTACCCGTTCTGTCTGTGGAAATACTCATGTGTCCGTGAGGATTAGGGAAACCTCTCAATGCAAGCCATTTTGATCTACGGTGTCCACAGATCGATTCATTAGAGAAAATGTTGGTCGGGACCGGTACCAGAACCACGATGGTCCCCTAAACAGGGGACTTTACATCGAAGAGTTTTAAGAGAGCAGTGACGCCCCGCGTGACACATCTGCTGCTGATTGAGTGGGATTCAGACGAGTGGAATGTACACTTCCTGGATATGATTGATGTGTTTGGGTAGTGATGTGTTTTTAAATGTTAGTTTATTCGCCACGTGAACGGGATACAAGTGTAAAACTTTGATGCATTTAATCATCTTTTAATTTCAGCGGGCTATCTTTTTGAAAGACTATCTAGCCCTACTATCTCTAAGAGTGGGCTAAGTGCTGATTTGGGAATTTTGCAGATTAACTCGGAAAATGGTAGTTGAGTTTTTGCATTTTGGCAATTCACAAAGAAAAGGCCTCAATGCCTTATACAGTGGGGAGAACATGTATTTGATACACTGCCGATTTTGCAGGTTTTCCTACTTACAAAGCATGTAGAGGTCTGTCATTTTTATCAACTGTGAGAGACGGAATCTAAAACAAAAATCCAGAAAATCACAAAATCAAATCACTCTCCACAATGGCCAAGACCAGAGAGCTGTGGAAGGATATCAGGGTTAAAATTGTAGACCTGCACAAGGCTGGGATGGGCTACAGGACAATAGGCAAGCAGCTTGGTGAGAAGGCAACAACTGTTGGCACAATTATTAGAAAATGGAAGAAGTTCAAGATGACGGTCAATCAACCTCCGTCTGGGGCTCCATGCAAGATCTCACCTCGTGGGGCATCAATGATCATGAGGAAGGTGAGGGATCAGCCCAGAAATACACGGCAGGACCTGGTCATTGGGGCGGCAGGGTAGCCTAGTGGTTAGAGCGTTGGACTAGTAACCGGAAGGTTGCAAGTTCAAACCCCCGAGCTGACAAGGTACAAATCTGTTGTTCTGCCCCTGAACAGGCAGTTAACCCACTGTTCCTAGGCCGTCATTGAAAATAAGAATTTGTTCTTAACTGACTTGCCTAGTTAAATAAAGGTTTAAAAAAAAGAAAAAGAAAAGAGAGCTGGGACCACATTCTCAAAGTAACACACTACGGCGTCATGAATTTAAATCCTGCAGTGCACGCAAGGTCCCCCTGCTCAAGCCAGCGCATGTCCAGGCCAGTCTGAAGTTTGCCAATGGCCATCTGGATGATCCAGAGGAGGAATGGGAGAAGGTCATGTTGAGACAAAAATAGAGCTTTTTGGTCTAAACTCCACTCGCCGTGTTTGGAGGAAGAAGGATGAGTACAACCCCAAAACACCATCCCAACCGTGAAGCATGGAGGTGGAAACATCATTCTTTGGGGATGCTTTTCTGCAAAGGGGACAGGACGACTGCATCGTATTGAGGGGAGGATGGATGGGGCCATGTATCGCGAGATCTTGGCCAACAACATCCTTCCCTCAGTAAGAGCATTGAAGATGGGTCGTGGCTGGGTCTTCCAGCATGATAATGACCCGAAACACACAGCCAGAGCAACTAAGGAGTGGCTCCGTAAGAAGCATATCAAGGTCCTGGAGTGGCCTAGCCAGTCTCCAGACCTGAACCCAATAGAAAATATTTGGAGGGAGCTGAAAGTCCGTATTGCCCAGCGACAGCCCCAAAACTGTATGGAGGAGTGGGCCAAAATCCCTGCTGCAGTGTGTGCAAACCTGGTCAAGAACTACAGGAAACATATGATCTCTGTAATTGCAAACAAAGGTTTCTGTACCAAATATTAAGTTCTGCTTTTTTGATGTATCAAATACTTATGTCATGCAATAAAATGCAAATTAATTACTTAAAAATCATACAATGTGATTTTCTAGATTTTTGGTTTAGATTCCGTCTCTCCCAGTTGAAGTGTACCTATGATAAAAATTACAGACCTCTACATGCTTTGTAAGAAGGAAAACCTACAAAATCAAATGTGTATCAAATACTTTTTCTCCCCACTGTAGATACCAAGAAATGCATAGGGGCTGACCAATTGGAGCTGTTTATGCTAAAGTGTGCTGCCCCCCTCAATAACTTAAATCTAACATCGTTATCAAGAAATATTCCTAAAATACGAAAAACAGCTTATATGCCTCCACTCCATAAGGTCAGGGATAGTGGTGATTTTAGCATGTACATCTTGGTAGGGCAAACATATATATTATTTTTTAATGCATGCCAGCAAAGCCACTACACAACACTACACAATACATTGATTGGACTATAACGGTGACAAACTGTGCCCACAAACTGTTAGCAGTCCCAACACCTTACAGCTCTTACACCTGGCTATCAGCAGTGCCTTGTCTGGCAGCGAAACAGTTAATTCAGCCTCATTTACTGCCTTTAAAAAAAACATAGCTGATATGGCTGACTTGCTTTAACAAATGTGGTTTCTAGTGTTAATTAAGATGTACAAACTATGGCAAAAGGGGACGACGAGCAGATAAGAGGCAATCCTTAATTTCGATTAAGACATTAATGAGCGAGCTACAACAGTCTCAACGTCAACAGTGATGAGGCAACTCCGGGATGCTGCCCAGTTTCTGTGTTCTTTTGCCCATCTTAATCTTTTATTTTTATTGGCCAGTCTGAGATATGGCTTTTTCTTTGCAACTTTGCCTAGAAGGCCATTATCCCGGAATCACCTCTTCACGGTTAATGTTGAGACTGGAGTTTTGCGAGGCCTCTTACTACTATTCTGGTTAGAGACAGTTTGCGCTGTTCTGTGAAGGGAGTAGTACACAGCGTTGTATGTAATCTTTAGTTTTTTGGCAATTTTTCGCATAGAATAGCCTTCATTTCTCAGAACAAGAATAGACTGACGAGTTTCAGAAGAAAGTGCTTTGTTTCTGGCCATTGAGCCTGTAATCGAACCCACAAATGCTGACGCTCCAGATACTCAACTAGTCTAAAGATGGACAATTGTATTTCTTCTTTAATCAGTACAACAGTTTTCAGCTGTGCTAACATAATTGCAAAAGGATTTTCTAATGATCAATTAGCCTTTTAAAATGATAAACTTGGATTAGCTAACTGAACGTGCCATTGGAACACAGGAGTGATGGTTGCTGATAATGGGCCTCTGTACGCCTATGTAGATATTCCATAAAAAATCTGCCGTTTCCAGCTACAATAGTCATTTACAACATTAACAATGTCTACACTGTATTTCTGATCAATTTGATGTTATTTTAATGGACAAAAAATTCACCTTTATTTAAAAAACAAGGACATTTCTAAGTGACCCTAAACTTTTGAACGGAAGTGTATAATTTCTCTTCATGTGACAAAAATTGTAAAGGATTTGCCAGTAGATTGTCAGCTTGATTCATGATCATTGCTAGCTAAGATTTTGAAAGTATGATGTTGAGATGATCAGTCCATTCAAAGCTACTTTAGATATAACGTGATTTGACGTCATTTTATCTGTGGCCAATGACCTTGAGCCCTTTTGGATGGGCACTTCTAATGTAACTCTATGGCAGCACCCAAGGGGCTTTAATTTTCAAGCTCTCCCTGTAGATTTTGCGGTGACGTAGTGTCCCCATGAGTGACAGAGCACTGTGCCAATCACGGCGCCACTAGAGAACATTACCAATCCCAACGTTCCATATTTTCTGCTGGCTGCCCCACCACCACCGAAAGCACTGAGCACCTGCATTTTGGAGCTGCCGAACTCAAGAAAGCAAAAAAGAGACCATGTTTGTATGTGGGTTTATTAACGCAATTATTATCATTTTTTTTTACATCGTTTGCAAACTGATGTGACACGTATTAATGCCAAAATAACATGCAAAATAGGCACAAATAATAAAATAAAAAATCATATATATACAAAGTACCAGTCAACTACTTATTCAATGGTTTTTCTGTCATATTTTGTCATATTTTCTAATAGTGAAGACATCAAAACTATGAAGTAACACATGGAATCATGTAGTAACCAAAAAAGTTTATTTTATATTTGAGATTCTTCAAAGTAGCCAATCTTTGCCTTGATGATAGCTTTGCACACTCTTGGCATTCTCTCAACCAGCAATGGACTGATATAGACTGATATAGACGAGAGAACCTTCTGAAAAGCGTAGACACTAAATGATCAGCAGGCTAGAATTCATTCAGTGATTATTGAAAACTATTAAACTTTTTATTTTTCAGTGTCAAACATTTACATTTCATTTTTTTATAACAGATACCCTCAGTATTGGACTCGCGGGAGCGCCGTAATGCAGGCTAGCGTATTAGCACGATTTGGGCCTACCCCCACACCAAAGCTAGTTAGCGTTGCTAGCTAACGACTCAGAATAATGACCATACTCACCCCTGGATGTGCCAAATGCCAACAACTGACCCAGAAAATTGCTGAATTGGAGGGTAGAGTGTCTATTCTTCATCAGATTAAATAAGATGAACAGCTGATTGACTCTATGCTTGAGTCCGACTTGTCACCGCGGCCTCTGAAGAGCCTGCAGCTGTGAGACATACTTTGATCCCGCTAGAAGAACCCGGGCCATTACCGGGAGCTATACTCAAGCACCCGTTCTGCTCCACTCCCTCTGCTTCACCTCAGGAGCCATGGATTACTGTACAGAAACCAAAAAACCTTGGCAGGAAACCGCCAAGACAAAGTGATGCCTTGGAACTGGGAAACCGATACCGGGTATTGGAAGAGTCTGAGGTTTCTGCTGCTGGCCCCAACGGAACAAACAACTCTGCCCGGAAGCAAGTGGACCCCTGCCATCTAAACAATTTACAACGAAACAGCCCTACAACTAGCCCCAAACAACTTTCTAGGAGGAAGATCACTCAAGAGAGACTCAACTTAAAAATGTTACCAAGCAGCAGTCCCACTGCCCTCATTGTGGGCTCATCCACGATACAAAATGTTTCTAGTAGGAAAGCAGAGACCATCTGACATTAACTATATGTTACCGCTACTCATTAGTGAACACCCTACTGCCTCAGCTATCACTGTCCATGTAGGGTCAAATGATATTAAACTACAGCAATCTGAGCAACTTAAAAAGGACTTTAAATCATTGATTCATACTCTACTTAAATCAGGTAAAAAAATGCATTATTTCAGGTCCACTCCCGTCTCCACACTCTACGGATAATACTTTCAGTCGTATACACCAGCTACACATCTGGCTTAAAGGTTATTGTTGTTCAATAAGCATACAATATGTGGACAATTTTACAGCTTTCCTACATCGACCAAATGTATTTTTCCGGGATAGATTACATCTGAATAGGTATGTTACAAACATTCTCTCCTCAAACCTGGCTCTCACTATAGCCTCATAAAGAGCATTTGAGAACTGACAATATTTTGCCACGGTGGTTGATACTCATTGCTCTCCCCCCAGTTTTACATAGGTCTACAGGTGCTGCTAACATGGATGAAACTTTTGATGGGCTTTGTTATTGTTACACTACTGTCGAGGTACCGTGTGGCCACTTCCTCACACAGGCAGAGAGGTATTGTTAGAAGTAATCTCGTTTCCATCCAACTCAGGCCTGTCAGTAGCTACACAAGGAAGTGTCACTCATCTAATATTATCTTGAATGCTCCAACTGATATGAACTCTCAACAGTGGCCTTGGAATTATTCATTTGAATGCTAGAAGCTTGATCCAAAAGTTAGATTTGATTGAAATACTGGTCTCACAAACACATGCTGACATATTGATTATATCTGAATCCTGGCTCCGTGTCTCTGTTCCAGACTCAGAGGTTCTGTTCGCTGGGTACAATATCTACAGAGCAGACAGAGTGGGTAGACATGGCGGTATTGCCATATATGTTAAATGCAACCTAGATGTCACTGTGTCCATTTCAACTTCTGTTCCGAAACCGTATGAATGCTTTGTTCTATATGTGGTCCTAGGTCATAATGCACTATTAACGCTAGCAGGAGTTTATCGCTCACCCTCAGCTCTGGTATCTGCTCTATGCAAATTTTTGAGTTAATGTCTAATTATGCAAACTCTGAATTATTGATTATCGGATATCTCAATCTGGACTGGCCGATGCCAGCGTTGCTTGAATTAAAAGACATTTGTAACAAACTAAATCTTACTCAACTAATACCTGCCCGTCCTAATCCAAAATATATGAAAAAGAAATCTACATTAAATAGAACTTATCTTAAAAAAATGCACCTCACAAATACAGTGGGGAGAACAATTATTTGATAACCTGCCAAATCGGCAGTGTTTCCTACTTACAAAGCATGTAGAGGTCTGTCATTTTTATCATAGGTACACTTCAACTGTGAGAGACGGAATCTAAAACAAAAATCCAGAAAATCACATTGTATGATTTTTAAGTAATTAATTTGCATTTTATTGCATGACATAAGTATTTGATACATCAGAAAAGCAGAACTTAATATTTGGTACAGAAACCTTTGTTTGCAATTACAGAGATCATACGTTTCCTGTAGTTCTTGACCAGGTTTGCACACACTGCAGCAGGGATTTTGGCCCACTCCTCCATACAGACCTTCTCCAGATCCTTCAGGTTTCAGGGCTGTCACTGGGCAATATGGACTTTCAGCTCCCTCCAAAGATTTTCTATTGGGTTCAGGTCTGGAGACTGGCTAGGCCACTCAAGGACCTTGAGATGCTTCTTACGGAGCCACTCCTTAGTTGCCCTGGCTGTGTGTTTCGGGTCGTTGCTATGCTGGAAGACCCAGCCACGACCCATCTTCAATGCTCTTACTGAGGGAAGGAGGTTGTTGCCCAAGATCTTGCGATACATGGCCCCATCCATCCTCCCCTCAATACGGTGCAGTCTTCCTGTCCCCTTTGCAGAAAAGCATCTCCAAAGAATGATGTTTCCACTTCCATGCTTCACAGTTGGGATGGTGTTCTTGGGGTTGTACTCATGCTTCTTCTTCCTCCAAACACGGCAAGTGTAGTTTAGACCAAAAAGCTCTATTTTTGTCTCCTCAGACCACATGACCTTCTCCCATTCCTCCTCTAGATCATCCAGATGGTCATTGGCAAACTTCAGACGGACCTGGACATGCGCTGGCTTGAGCAGGGGGATGACGGCGTAGTGTGTTACTAATGGTTTTCTTTGAAACTGTGGTCTCAGCTCTCTTCAGGTCATTGACCAGGTCCTGCCGTGTAGTTCTGGGCTGATTCCTCACCTTCCTCATGATCATTGATGCCCCACGAGGTGAGATCTTGCATGGAGCCCCAGACCGAGGGTAATTGACCGTCATCTTGAACTTCTTCCATTTTCTAATAATTGTGCCAACAGTTGTTGCCTTCTCACCAAGCTGCTTGCCTATTGTCCTGTAGTCCATCCCAGCCTTGTGCAGGTCTACAATTTTATTCATGATGTCCTTACACAGCTCTCTGGTCTTGGCCATTGTGAAGAGGTTGGAGTCTGTTTGATTGAGTGTGTGGACAGGTGTCTTTTATACAGGTAATGAGTTCAAACAGGTGCAGTTAATGCAGATAATGAGTGGAGAACAGGAGGGCTTCTTAAAGAAAAACTAACAGGTCTGTGAGAGCCGGAATTCTTAATGGTTTGTAGGTGATCAAATACTTATGTCATGCAATAAAATACAAATTAATTACTTAAAAATCATACAATGTAATTTTCTGGATTTTTGTTTTGGATTCCGTCTCTCACAGTTGAAGTGTACCTATGATAAAAATTACAGACCTCTACATGCTTTGTAAGTAGGAAACACTGCCGATTTTGCAGGTTATCAAATACTTGTTCTCCCCACTATATATAGCTCGAGGGTTATTTGCAAGTTACATCAGTGACCACTGCCCTATTGCATGTATCAGAGACACTAGGCTAAAAAAACCTGACCCCCATATAATTCTAAATAGAAACTATAAACACTTTGTCACGACTTCTTCCGAAGTCGATGCCTCTCCTTGTTCGGGCGGTGCTCCGCGGTCGACGTCACCGGTCTTCTAGCCATCATTGATCTATGTTTCATTTTCTATTGGTTTTGTCTCGTCTTCTTACACACCTGGTTCCAATCCCATTCATTACATTTTGTCTATTTAACCTTCTGTTTCCCCTCAAGTCCTTGTCAGAGATTGGTTATTGTTATGTTAGTGTTTCATGGATTGGTGTGCGACGGTTTCTTGTACCCACATTTATTTTATTATGGACTTTGGTTTTGGAGTTTGTTTTAAGTTATTAAAATACTCCATTTATACCAAGTTTGATTCTCCTGCGCCTGACTTCCCTGCCACCTACATACACGACGTGACACACTTCTCAGAGCAAGCCTTTATCCATGACCTTTATTACTCAGAGCTTTTATCCATGAACAGCATAATGGACCCAGTTTTAGCGTTCTTTCTTTTCATACATTTTTACCTCCACGGCTGATAAACACGCCCCGTTTAAAGCGACAGGCAAAAAAATCGAACTAATCCTTGGTTCTCCTCTGATTTGAAAATACTTTTCCTGCAAAATAATCAAGCTTGGTGAAACAGCTGATTGGCTGTTTTTTAGGCAATTGAGAAAAATGGACCGGAGGAACAAAAATGGCAAAATCTAGGTATTTTCTTAGTGCTATGACAGAGTCTGCTGGTGATCCCTCTAAATTATGGAAAACTGTTAACTCACTTAAATGAGGACACTCATCGACGTCCCTGCCGACGCAAATTACATCAGAATCTGGGATCATCAGGGACCGAACTGAAATTTGTGATGTTTTTAAATAAGCACTTTATTTCTGCTGGTTTTCTTTTTGAAAGAAAAAATGGCCAACATGATCCTGACAGGTCGATTGTTTCAGCCCCTCGGCCTTCAGCTGATGTGGAAAATAGTAAGCCGTTTTTTAATTTCCAAAACGTCACAGAAATCGTTAGGCGCTGACAAACTGGATCCATATTTACTCAAGTGTGCGGCACCTATCATTGCTAGTGCAGTGACGCACATCTTCAATCAAGCATTCGTCGAAGGAAAGATTCCTAAAGCTTGGAAAACAGCTTTGTTTTACCACTCCTCAAGGGAGGTGATGGTAGTGATTTGGATAGTTATTGGCCCATCTCTATGCTCTCCGGTTTGGCTAAAATTCTAGTCATTGGTGAATAGGCAACCACAATCATTTTTAACTGTTAACAATACTCTTTCTAGCAATCAATATGGCTTCAGACCTAAACACAGTACCACTACGACCACTGTACGTGTTGTAAATTATATTACTAATGCCCCAGATAATAGAAAGTACTGTGCCGCCTTGTTCATAGATTTGTCTGAATCTTTTGACACTGTAGACCATGCGATACTTTTGGGTAAGCTGTCGTTAATAGGACTGGGATCGGATGCCTGTCGTTAGTCATGAAACCATCTGAAGGACAGAAGTCAGGCTGTTCGAGTCGACGGCATCCAGTTGGAGTTGGTTAAAGGAGTCCCACAAGGTTCTATACTTGGTCCGTTACTGTTCACTCTCTACATAAACAATATTGGTGTTGAGGTAAGAGTTGGGTATGGCTGCCTGTTCCTGTTATGCTCCATACTTATGGAATAGCCTGCAGCCCAAATTTAAACTTGAGACTCTTGTCCCCTTGTCGCCCATTTTAAAACTTTTTTGGAGGATTTTTATTTTTGTATTGCTTGTAACTGCTTTGGGTAATGCAAGTTCTTGTGCAATTAGGGGAATAACCTGTGTGTAAATGTAACAATCTGCTGCTGTATTTTTGTGTGTTATCTGTGATCTTGTGTAATTTCTTAATCATTGTACCTAAACTGTATGTGTAAACATGTATACACAGGGCCCAACTTTAAAAGAGACCTTGGTCTGTGTTCCTTGTTGAAATAAAGGTATAATGATGAGGTAGTCACCTGGAACGCATTTCAATTGACCGTTGTGCCTTGTTAAAGGTCAAATAGTGGAATTGAGCCAATCAGTGACAAGGTAGGGGTGGTATACAGAACATAGCCCTATTTGGTAAAATACCAAGTCAATATTATGGTAAGAACAGCTCAAATAAGCAAAGAGAAACAGTCCATCATTACTTTAAGACATGAAGGTCAGTCAATCCAGAAATTTCAAGAACTTTGAAAGTTTCTTCAAGTGCAGCCTCAAAAATCATCCAGCGCTATGATGAAATTGGCTCTCATGAGGACCGCCACAGGAAAGGAAGACTCACAGTTACCTCTGCTGCAGAGGATACGTTCATTTGAGTTAACTGCACCTGAGAAATTGCAGCCCAAATAAATGCTTCACAGAGTTCAAGTAACAAACACATCTCAACATCAACTGTTCAGGGGAGACTGCATGAATCAGGCCTTCATGGTCAAATTGCTGCAAAGAAACCACTAAAGGACACCAATAAGAAGAAGAGACTTGCTTGGGCCAAGAAACACAAGCAATGGACATTAGACCGGTGGAAATCTGTCCTTTGGTCTGATGAGTCCAAATTTGAGATTTTTGGTTCCAACTGCTGTCTTTGTGAGACGCAGAGTAGGTGAACAGATGATCTCTGCACGTGTAGGTCCCACTGTGAAGCATGGAGGAGGAGGTGTGATGGTGTGGGGTGCTGGTGTCACCACTGATAGTGAGCTTGATAATTATCGTCCCATCTCCAGGATGTCATGTCTTGCTAAGATTCTCAAATCTTTGGTAAATAGGCAACTTCACTCTTTTTATTTTTATTTAAGCATGGTATTTGTTATATAAAACAATCTGGGTTTTGGCCAGGGCACAGCACTATCACAGCAACCACATTAGTTGTTAATAATATTGTCAATGCTTTAGAAGTTAAATGAATTGTGCTGCCTTGTTTGTGAACCTCTCAAAAGCATTTGATACGGTTGATCATTCTATTTTATTCAACAAGTTGTCCTCTGTAACGTATTTTCCCAAAAATCAGTAATGGAATTGCTGCAATTGCATTGGCTACAATGGGGAATCACAGTAGTCACAAACCACAGTTGGGTTCACAAGTTTGGACAGCACAGCAGAGTACAGTACAGTAAAGAAAAGTAGAGTATAGTACAGTAATGTAGAGTAGTACACAGTAGAGGACACTATAGTTGAGTACACTAATGTACTGTACTGAACTATATTCTACTTTACTGTACTTGACTGTACTGTACAGTTGTGGCCAAAAGTTTTGAGAATGACACAAATATACATTTTCACAAAGTCTGCTGCCTCAGTTTGTATGATGGCAATTTGCATATTGCTCCAGAATGTTATGAAGAGTGATCAGATGAATTGCAATTAATTCCAAAGTCCCTCTTTGCCATGCAAGGAACTGAATCCCCCAAAAACATTTCCACTACATTTCAGCCCTGCCACAAAAGGACCAGCTGACATCATGTCAGTGATTCTCTTGTTGACACAGGTGTGACTGTTGACTAGGACAAGGCTGGAGATCACTCTGTCATGCTGATTGAGTTCAAATAACAGACTGGAAGCTTCAAAAGGAGGGTGGTGCTTGGAATCATTGTTCTTCCTCTGTCAACCATGGTTACCTGCAAAGAAACACGTGCCGTCATCATTGCTTTGCACAAAAAGGGCTTCACAGGCAAGGATATTGCTGCCAGTAAGATTGCACCTAAATCAACCATTTATCGGATCATCAAGAACTTTAAGGAGTGGTTCAATTGTTGTGAAGAAGGCTTCAGGGCGCCCAAGAAAGTCCAGCAAGCGCCAGGACCGTCTCCTAAAGTTGATTCAGCTGCATGATCGGGGCACCACCAGTACAGAGCTTGCTCAGGAATGGCAGCATGCAGGTGTGAGTGCATCTGCACGCACAGTGAGGCAAAGACTTTTGGAGGATGGCCTGGTGTCAAGAAGGGCAGCAAAAACATCAGGGACAGACTGATATTCTGCAAAAGGTACAGGGATTGGACTGCTGAGGACTGGGGTAAAGTCATTTTCTCTGATGAATCCCCTTTCCGATTGTTTGGGGCATCCTGAAAAAATATTTTCCAGAGAAGACAAGGTGAGTGCTACCATCAGTTCTGTGTCATGCCAACAGTAAAGCATCCTGAGACCATTCATGTGTGGGGTTGCTTCTCAGCCAAGGGAGTGGGCCCACTCACAATTTTGCCTCAGAACAAATCAAATCAAAGTGTATTTGTCACGTGCGCCGAATACAACAGGTGGGGGGGTGTAAGTAAAGAAATAAAACAACAGTAGAAAGACATTTGAAAAAAAGAGTAGCTGTTAGTCAGGCTATATACAGACACCTGTTAGTCAGGCTTATTAAAGTAGTATGTACATGTAGGTATGCACATGAATGTATAGTTAAAGTGACTAAGCATATAAGATAAACAGAGAGTAGCAGCAGCGTAAAAGAGGGGTTGGGAGGGGGTACACAATGCAAATAGTCCGGGTAACCATTGGTTACCTGTTCAGGAGTCTTATGGCTTGGGGGTAAAAACTGTTGAGAAACCTTTTTATCCTAGACTTGGCACTCCGGTACCGCTTGCCATGCGGTAGTAGAGAGAATAGTCTATGACTGGGGTGGCTGGGGTCATTGACAATTTTTAGGGCCTTCCTCTGACACCGCCTGGTGTGGAGGTTCTGGATGGCAGGCAGCTTTGCCCCAGTGATGTGCCTTGCGGTCGGAGGCCGAGCAATTGCCGTACCAGGCAGTGATGCAAACGGTCAGGATGCTCTCGGTGTTGCAGCTGTAGAACCTTTTGAGGATCTCAGGACCCATGCCAAATCTTTTTAGTTTCCTGAGGGGGAATAGGCTTTGTCGTGCCCTCTTCACGACTGTCTTCGTGTGTTCGGACCAATCTAGTTTGTTGTTGATGTGAACACCAAGGAATTTGAAGCTCTCAACCTGCTCCACTACAGCCCCGTCGATGAGAATGGGGACGTGCTCGGTGCTCCTTTTCCTGTAGTGCACAATCAGCTCCTTAGTCTTGGTTACATTGAGGGATAGGTTGTCATTCTGGCACCACGCGGCCAGGTCTCTGACCTCCTCCCTGTAGGCTGTCTCATCGTTGTCGGTGATCAGGTCTACCACTGTTGTGTCGTCAGCAAACTTAATGATGGTGTTGGAGTCGTGCCTGGCTATGCAGTCGTGGGTGAACAGGGAGTACAGGAGGGGACTGAGCACGCACCCCTGGGGAGCTCCAGTGTTGAGGATCAGCGTGGCAGATGTGTTGCTTCCTACCCTCACCACCTGGGGGCGGCCTGTCAGGAAGTCCAGGATCCAGTTGCAGAGGGAGGTATTTAGTCCCAGGATCCTTAGCTTGGTGATGAGCTTTGAGGGTACTATGATGTTGAACGCTGAGCTGAAGTCAATGAATAGCATCCTCACATAGGTGTTCCTTTTGTCCAGGTGGGAAAGGGAAGTGTGTAGTGCAATAGAGATTGCATCATCTGTGGATCTGTTTGGGCGGTATGCAAATTGGAGTGGGTCTAGGGTTTCTGGGATAATGGTGTTGATGTGAGCCATTACCAGCCTTTCAAAGCACTTCATGGCTACGGATGTGAGTGCTATGGGTCTGTAGTCATTTGGGCAGGTTTCCTTTGTGTTCTTGGGCAAAGGGACTATGGTGGTCTGCTTGAAGCATGTTGGTATTACAGACTCAAACAGGGACATGTTGAAAATGTCAGTAAAGACACCTGCCAGTTGGTCAGCACATGCCCGGAGCACACATCCTGGTAATGCATCTAGCCCCGCAGCCTTGTGTATGTTGACCTGTTTAAATGTCTTACTCATGTCGGCTACGGAGAGCGTGATCACACAGTCGTCTGGAATAGCTGATGCTCTCATGCATGCCTCAGTGTTGCTTGCCTCGAAGCGAGCATAGAAGTGATTTAGCACGTCTGGTAGGCTCGTGTCACTGGGCAGCTCGCGGCTGTGCTTCCCTTTTGTAGTCTGTAATAGTTTGCAAGCCCTGCCACATCCGACGAGCGTCGGAGCCGGTGTAGTATGATTCAATCTTAGGCCTGTATTGACGCTTTGCCTGTTTGATGGTTCATCGCAGGGCAGAGCGGGATTTCTTGTAAACTTAGAGTCCCGCACCTTGAAAGAGACAGCTCTACCTTTTAGCGAATGTTGCCTGTAATCCATGGCTTCTGGTTGGGGTATGTATATACAGTCACTGTATGTACAACACAGCCATGAATAAAGAATGATACCAACACATCCTCGGAGAGCAACTTCTCCTAACCATCCAGGAACAGTTTGGTGACGAACAATGCCTTTTCCAGCATGATGGAGTACTTTGTCATAAGGCACAAGTGATAACTAAGGGGCTCAGAATAAAACATTGATTTTTTGGGTCCATGGCCAGGAAACTCCCCAGACCTTAATCCCATTGAGAACTTGTGGTTCGGAAGTTAATTGACAGCATGCCAGGGCGGATTGCGGAGGTCTTGAAAAAGAAGGGTCAACACTGCAAGTATTGACTCTTTGCATCAACGTCATGTAATTGTCAATAAATGCCTTTGACACTTATGAAATGCTTGTAATTATACTTCAGTGTTCCATAGTAGCATCTGACAAAAATATCTAAAGACACTGAAGCAGCAGACTTTTTGGAAATTAATATTTGTGTCATTCTCAAAACTTTTGGCCACAGCTGTCCTACACTGAACTCTACTGTAATGTATGTACTAAACTATACTGTGCTGTGCTGCACAGAACAACGTATTTTTTTATATTACTAGGTAAGTTGACTGAGAACACTTTATCATTTACAGCAACAACCTTGGGAATAGTTACAGGGGTGAGGATGGGGGATGAATGGGCCAGTTGGAAGCTGGGGATAATGTACTGTACTGAGCTCTATTGTGCTGTACATTGATGTCCAAACGTGAAACATAGACGTCTATGATTGGTTCAGATTTGGTCATTCAAATAATAACCAGTGTGTAGAATAATACCCAAGTATGCAAAGGAGGATTTTGCATATTTATTCCTTTATGTACTTATTTAGGATACATCCCTATGAAGAGAATAACGTTTATATCCATATTTATGCATTTCTGTGTAGTACAGATCAAGGACCCATGATGAAATTCAGTTACCGCAATTCCGTTACCAGGTGTAAAAAGAACTTCACTTACTGTAGTTTAATAACCAAAAGTGTTTTTTTTTTTTCAGAGTCAATGTGTCATGTCGTAGAAGTCACTCCATTCTTTCTGCATACATCATTGAATCTTAATTTGGAGCAGATATTTAACAGAGCTTTTGGAAAATGTGGACACAAAACATTTAGGGTGATTTAGTGAAATTCTGTTACCGAACTTTGCATCTGAACAGTTCTTCCAGAAAAATTGTCAGTGTAAATTGTTAAACGTAGTTCTTGTGCATAGAGTTGTATGGTTCGATAAACTTTGAAATCAATGGTGTTTGTTTGGCAATCATTTTAAGTGACCCTCTCTCTCCTATCTCTCCTCCTATCTCTTGCTATTCTACCCATCACTGTGTCTCTATCCACCATGCTTTTCATCAATGTCAACTCCAATTGAAAATGAAGTTAAATAACAATGTCAGCTTTGTCCCGGTTACCATTCTATCTAATTTGCAGACCGCTGTTTTTGGACTCAAACCTGCCACTTTTAGTCTGTCTCAGTACTCAGTCCAGACATCACGCACTAATCCCGTCTCAGAGAATCTGGGCTAAAGGCAGCCACACTCTCTCTCTCTCACACACACACATGCATGCACACAAACACACTATCTCAAACACAAACACGCATCCACACACACATGCCACCCACACACTCTCTCACTGTTTCACACATGCACACACAGCAACACACACAGGCACACACACACACAACCCCTGCTCCCTCCTACCAGGGTTTCCCCTGGGTTGCCACAACTGGCCTTCACCTTGTGATGTCACCACCGCTATGCAGAGACAGAAATCCCAATGGGGGGCAATTCAGACCTAAGTTGTGTGAGTAAATGGAACTTAATTCCCTTTTTATGCAGTTTTCTTTCTATGCATATTCTGACCTTGATCTTAAGCATGGGGAAGACGTGCCAGCCATACGTTTGGGGTGGAGATCACAGAAATCGAGGTGAGGCAGAGTTGTATTCTGACCGTGACTTAATTCCCTCATGATTCCACCACCTTTACACATGAGGGGACTATGAATAAGGTTGAGCTACGTATTTTGTCCGATAAGAATGACACCATTATTCACTAGAATTTATAATTTGATCAGAGCTATTAGGTAAATGGTTAGTTCTAATCAGTTTGGCGACAGGGATGATAATACTCAGAAACACTGAGAAAGCATAGCGATTGCTTTAGATTATCTTATGATCATTTTTTTTAACCTTTATCTTTCACATTCATGGAGATGAATGTGAAACCAGTCATATGGAAGAAAACTGAACATTTTATCAACATGACAGGTAAATATGTCGGCTTCTTTTCCACAGTGAAGTAGGCTATAAATAGCTGTGCTGTTATTCTGAATTGTAATTGTATGACCTTCTAAATTTGAGGGGATGGAATTTGGAGACCCAAGCTAAATTTGCTACTGTGGAAAGCCTTGCGCAATGATCATCCGAACCTACTGAGTTGATTTGTGCGCTCTAGAATGTTTTAATTATATACAGTTGAAGTTGGAAGCTTACATACACCTTAGCCAAATTCCCTGTCTTAGGACAGTTAGGATCACCACTTTATTTTAAGAATGTGAAATGTCAAAATAATAGTAGAGAGAATGATTTACTTCAGCTTTTATTTCGTTCATCACATTCCCAGTGGGTCAGAAGTTTACATACACTCAATTAGTATTTGGTAGCATTGCCATTAAATTGTTTAACTTGGGTCAAACATTTTGGGTAGCCTTCCACAGGCTTCCCACAATAAATTGGGTGAATTTTGGCCCATTCCTCCTGACAGAGCTGGTGTAACTGAGTCAGGTTTGTAGGCCTCCTTGCTCACACATGCTTTTTCAGTTCTGCCCACACATTTTCTATAGGATTGAGTTCAGGGCTTTGTGATGGCCACTCCAATATCTTGACTTTGTTGTCCCTAAGCCATTTTGTCACAACTCTGGAAGAATGCTTAGGGTCATTGTTCATTTGGAAGACCCATTTGCGACCAAGCTTTAACTTCCTGACTGATGTATTGAGATGTTGCTTCAATATCAACAATTTTCCCTCCTCATGATGCCATATATTTTGTGAAGTGCACCAGTCCCTCCTGCAGCAAAGAACCCCCACAACATGATGCTGCCACCCCCGTGGGATGGTGTTCTTCTGCTTACAAGCCTCCCCCTTTTTCATCCAAACATAAGGATGGTCATTATGGCTAAACAGTTCTTTTTTTGGTTCATCAGATCAGAGGACATTTCTCCAAAAAGTACGATCTTTGTCCCCATGTGCAGTTGCAAACCGTAGTCTGGCTTTTTTATGGCGGTTTTGGAGCAGTGACTTCTTCCTTGCTGAGCGGCCTTTGAGGTTATGTTGATATAGGACTTGTTTTACTGTGGATATAGATACTTTTGTACCTTTGTACTTTTGTTTCCTCCAGCATCTTCACGGGGTCCTTTGCTGTTGTTCTGGGATTGATTTGTACTTTTCGCACCAAAGAACTCATCTCCTTCCAGAGCGGTATGACGGCTGCGTGATCCCATTGTGTTCATACTTGCGTACTATTGTTTGTACAGATGAACGTGGTACCTTCAGGCGTTTGGTTCATCCTTGGGAGCAATTTCCAGACTTTTTTCTGAGGTCTTGGCTGATTTCTTTTGATTTTCCCATGATGTCAAGCAAAGAGGCACTGTTTCAAGGTAGGCCTTGAAATACATCCACAGGTACAACTCCAATTGACTCAAATGATGTCAATTAGCCTGTCAGAAGCTTCTAAAGCCATGACATAATTTTCTGGAATTTTCCAAGCTGTTTAAAGGCACAGTCAACTTAGTGTATGTAAACTTCTGACCCACTGGAATTGTGATACAGTGAATTATAAGTAAAATAATCTGCCTGTAAACAATTGTTGGAAAAATGACTTGTGTCATGCACAAAGTAGATGTCCTAACCGACTTGCCAAAACTATAGTTTGTTAACAAGAAATTTGTGGAGTGGTTGAAAAACGAGTTTTAATGAAGTGTATGTAAACTTCCGACTTCAACTGTATATGCCTGGACTTTTCTCTGTTTTTTACAATTTGTATCATGTTTAATATTAGCCACTATTGGTAGCCACCCTCAGAAATACCCACACACATTTATAACTGTCACTTTAGTGTTGGTTTCTTTCAATTTGTAGCCTACGTTTTGCATCCTTCCATTTCATTTTGTTGAACTTTCTTTCCTTTGACTTGTCCGTGTGGTTGTTGCTGAGGGTCGGTAGCAAAATGGGATAATATTTCATTACAAGTTGTGCAATAATTTGGGACGTGTAGTTTATTTGAATCATTATGGAACACAGACCAAACCCGGCAGTTTAAACTTGGAGCCTGGCGCACGGCTCACGATGACTGGACTGTTGTCATCACAGTTCCATAATCAGACCAGATTAGGGTAGATTTATAGGACTATTGTTCAACCACTATTGTACACGTTTCTCCCCTTCCAAAATGTAATGGATTGAACAGCTGAATATGGCAACTTTCAGGATGAGTTAAACCACTTTTATTTATTATTTACCAACATATTTAATCCATAATGGCTCTCCAAACCTGTTTTTTTATTAAGTAGGTTCATAAATACTTTCCTAACCCTTGATAATCTACAATATCAGATCATTTTTTGATCTAACAAAAAGAGGTGATACATTGTTCATTGATCCCTAATATTCAGAACCTGTTCTCTTGATATACTGTAGGATATTCTTGTGAATCTGTCAAGAAAATTCCAGAAAAATAAATACACCATATTTAAAGGGATGGGTTAAGATGTACTGAAACCCCTATTGAATGAAAACTCTATGAGGAAATCTGTCGGCCAAAAGGTGGGAAGGTTTTCGGAGGTTGAATAACATTTTATTCAGTGTGCATAAGGGAGCAACACCCAAAGAGTTCATGACGCACCTGTATACGGTAAGTCTGAATACCAAATACTGATAAGTGCTTAAATCAAAATATGTATTAAAGGAATAGATTTTCTACGTGTGAATCGGCCCCATAGTCCCTTATGGCTACTACCACTGTACACAGATATGCTGCTTTAAAATGAACCATGACCTTCATCGAGCTGTTATACAAAAATGTATAATTAGCCAAAATTTAATCGGGAAAATTAATTGCATTTTTTATTAGGATTAGCTCTGAGATTGAAAGCCATAGTCTCTGCTGGTTCATACTGTAAAGACTGATAGATCAAAGAATCAAACCTACTTCTTTTTCATTACAAAGTGTGCTTCTCAATGCACAACCACACTGACACTTTATTTGATTAGATTAGTGGGTGTTATCTGGCTTGTTGTCATAGAGCAAGACGTGACATTCAGCTTCACCTCCCTTTAGGCAGGTGTGTGCATGTGTGTTGCACTTTGGATGCCAGACCAGGGGGAAATAAAGACTGATACAGTAACCGTTTCAACAGAGTTGTGTAGTAAGGGAAAGGTAGACCACTGAGGGAGTGCCTGTGGGATTCCCTTGACGTCTGTTTCTGCTCTGTATCAATCACTAGGACAAATGAGTTCATAAGAGTTTGGGGAAAAAGTTGAATATGATACAGCCTGTGTGATGAATGACCACCCCCTAAGTGGCGTTAGTGTGCCCTAACCCGGCTAAGAGCAATTTGTTTTTCTTCCAACAAGACAGATCCATTACAATCACCAAAGATGTTGGATGAATGAAGATGGCTTACTTATTGGTAGAAATGGTCACAGTTCCGGTCTACTAACTGTAAGGGGTAGCTCTCCCACAGACACCAATGCGATAGCAGCTGGTTCTGATCCACTTAGTTAATTGACTGTATATGAACCAGAAAAAGGGGGCCAGTGAGATGTCTTGCTACCTTTTCCATCTCTGATGTGCACCCCTTTGGGGTCCCAAGGACCGAGTTTGGGAAACCCTGGAGGGGATTGTCATATTTAGGAGGCCTTGACAAATGATTGAATAATTTGTACCATGCTGTATCAATTGTTGTGATTTTTTCCTTCCAAAGCTCTCCGACACATCTTAGAGTAAAAAGAGTTGAATACAAGAAAATCCTTTGGAAACTATAGTTCAATGGTTTTGTACATTTAGGCTGCCTCTTGAGACATAACAGAACAGAACTGGACAATCTGCAATAAAATGCTAATTAATTACATAAAATTCATACAATGTGATTTCTGGATTTTTGTTTTAGATTACGTCTCTCACAGTTGAAGTGTATCTATGATAAAAATTACAGACCTCTACATGCTTTGTAAGTAGGAAAACCCGCAAAATCGGCAGTGTATCAAATATTTGTTCTCCCCACTGTATTTCACAGCGGTTTAGATGGTTCAATTATTCTCTACACTATACTTCCTTGTTTTTTCACAAACTTTAATTAGGCAAGCTAGCATTTTAGGATTTTGAATGGGAATTCATTGTGTGTACCCACAAGGTTAGTTAAAACAAGCCTGTGTTTGTGTGTGTGTGTGTGTGTGTGTGTGAATGGCTTAAATTGAGAATATATTAATAGTGCAAGTATTCATCCTAATTTCTGTCATACTGTAGATCTAGCCAGCACCTGCCTCTATGGTAGATGTTGTCTGGTTGCCAATAGTAACCAAATTCAACCAGGAACAATATCCACTCAGCAGTCAATGGAGTAGATGGAAAGGGAAACACAGCAGAGCACTATTCTCTCCGACCTGCACTCTGTATGAAAACGCTTTGTGGCAAATGTTGGTGGTTTCCAAAGAACCCACAGGGCACAGAAGTCAAGTCAACATCTATTCCACGTTGGTTCAACGGAATTTCATTGAATTAACGTGGAAACAATGTTGATTCAACCAGTGTGCCCAGTGGGAAACAAAGACCTAAACAAATGGACATAGGCCTATACATTAACACAATGGCCCTCGACGATGCACAGATCAATTGATACACCACACTCAAAGAAATTGTATTGAATTTTTATGTTTAAATGTAAAGTATCGATCTGGTTTCCTTCAAACCCAAATGCATCATGTACCATGTATTTTTGAAGGGACATTGATACACAAATTCAATATCTTTAAACTCATTATATGACGCTATAAATGAGTAAAATTGAGAAGCAACGTTTAGGGTTAGAATTAGGGTTAGGTTTAGGATTAAGGTTAGGTTTTGGGGTTATTTTTTTGGCATGATACCTCTGTGCATAACAATGTATCACCATCATCGCCCTCTTCTTCTTGTTCTCTTCCTCTTCTTTCCCTTCTTTTTTTTAGCATCATACTGAACAAAATTCTCTTCAAGGTCTTATTACGCTACCAACATTTTATTTGATTAATGTAAACAAGCGCAAATGGTGGGCTTTTGGCGCATTACGTAGGCCTATGCATAATTTGCAGTTCAACCAGCATCCAGGGGATGGCGAAAATACGGTTGGGCGGACCGACCGAGAAGGGGCTGGATGAAATCCGGCTGGAGTCTGACAATAATTGGTCGAGTTGATACGCTACATTCTGGAGGATGAACCAGCGGACAGAACGAAGTCCCGCTCCGAAGAATCTCTCAGAAACACAGAGGAAAAGAGAAGCTGTATGCCTATAATATAATAGGCTGCATCGTCGATTAATTAGGTTACATGGACACAAGAGAAGGCTAATTATTTCGGCGGAGGAATATAATTGCATAGCGATAGCCTATTAAGCGGCTTGGAGCTTAAGCGCTACAGCCAGCACCTCTCTTCAAATCTGAACGTAGGCTACCCGTGTAAAAGGGGTTCGTTTTTACTCAAAGCCTCAACTTGTTATTATCGTGCTTATTGCTGTTGGAATTGCTTGTTTCTGAAGAGGTGGTCATTATACGACGTCATTTTGAAGCGATTATATTAGTTTGGAGTCGACGGCTGCGGAGTGCGACTGGATGCATGTCTTGCATCGGGGATTGACGTGATAGGCTACATCTCAACGGACCAGACTTCAAATTGTGAATAAACAAGACCTTGTCCAGGGCAACGCCACCTCAATCTAAAACCCAATAAATCTGGGCAAACTCAACTTGTATTTCGGCAACAGAGGGAGAAACTAAAAACCTGCAGAATGCCTCTTGCACACCTTGCGGAACCCTGGCCCCAAATGGAGCTAGTTACACTGGACTCCGAGGTAAGGACATTATTGAACAGTTTGTTAAAATGACTTTTCATTCCGCGTGCCAAAAATATCCGTAGGCTAAACTTTTCCATTCTGATTATTGTTGCTCGTGGAAATACATTTGCCAATGAATGCACAAAATGCAATATGTTTTTGACGGGCAATTGCAACATACTATTATGACCAGTTGTTCATTAATCTGGTGGTTAAATTGGGGATGGTGTACTTGCTTGCAAAGCCTGTCGCATGGTTCGTAGTATAAACAGTTCGCGCATATATTATGACGTTTGTGTTCGGCAAGGTTGTTTTTTTCCTGTGAGGTTGCACACTACATTTTTTGTTGAGACAAGTCGAAGTTCGGTAGTGCCCCGTCGGTGTTCGGTCAACAGTACTAGTAGGAGTGAGAACCATGGATGGGATTCTTCAATTAAGTGTTTGTCATTAAACAAGAGATGACTAGTTTATATGCACATATATATTTTTTTGAACACTTGAAATACTGCACCAAACATTGCTGAAGACCAGAAACGTCAAATCAAGAAGTCTGTCATGTTCGACTAATTCAGACTTTTGAGGAAGTGTATACTGGCTATGTTATTATGTCTCGAGGGACAAACAGTAATATTGCTGTTTTTTTTTCTAGTTTCAAGTGAATATATTTTAAGGGCGTATGCGAGGCACGGACGTTCACTTCGCCTAGTCGAGTTTTGCTTGGAGCAAACCAAACCTAACATGTGGACGCATTTATTGCATTCGCTCTGGAACCGGGTTGTCTATCTGGGTGTGAGCCAGGTGCCCCGTTTTGGCCGATGGCGCAGTCGGTTAAAGGTGGTGAATAAATGTCTCAGGACTTTAATCGTTTAAAAAAAATGGGTGGCTCTCCCATAGGCACCAATGCAGTAACAGCTGGGTCTCATCGGCTTAGTTTATTGGCTGTATATGAACCAAAAAACATGAGGGAATGGGATGTCTCGCTATCTCTTCTGTTTCTGAATCGCTCCAAACGAAATGTGACGTAGGTTAAGCACGTGGAATAATAGGATTCTGTGTTCACATGCAAAAGTGATTGCCTTCCAATGGAAACTAGTTACAACATTCAAACATATTTTATGGAAAATAAATGTTGTACATTTCCAAACAAAGCGTAACAGGCTGACAGACACGTGCTTGCAAAATACATTTAGAAATCTATGTTATTCAATTATTGCACCCACACTGCTCGCCAGCGTCTGCGTTGCCAAGGGCTAAAATAGAAATCAGTTCTATTTCTGAAGCAGATCACGCTGCAAGTCCTGCCTCTCCCATCTCCTCATTGGTTATACCCACTTGGGTGACTGAAAGACGAACCAAGTCAGTGGCGGTAATGCACCTAATTTATGAAAGTTGCCAATCGCAATATAAAGTCAAGCGAAGGAAGAGGGTTGACTTTAAACGATTCGGTTGACTGTTTTATGTGTGGATTAATTGTCGGAGTAGAGGTATTTGTGCATTTCAGGTAAAATAATCCCAGGACAAATTAGCTAGCAACAGCAAGCTAGCTAAATAGGACAAATTATCTAGCAAGTGCAAGCTAACTAGCTAAATTGCCATGAATGTTTAATGCTTTTCGACCTGTCCCCAATCTAATATAATTGGTTCAGAGTTTGTTTTGATAGTTTAACCTGCGTGTCGTGATCGCGTTTAGTGTTGGGGGATAAAATACAATTACGCATGATGGCGCATGCGCACAGCCTGTTTGTGTTCTGTGTAATGCTGCCTTGTTGACATCGTGGCGGAGCAGCGCAGGTTACTGTTCGATTTGAGATTGCGCTCCTCCCTCATCTCTTTTGCTCGTTCACGTCACAGGCCATAGTCCGGCGCATTTAATCAAACTTTTTCAATGTAGCCATGTGAATGATAGTGTAGCTGAAGTGGGATGTGCTGAGGAACTTAGAATTTTGTGTAACAGATTACAATGTTGTATCATGGATCAGTTAAACTTTTTAAAAGTGCTCAAACTAGCAGTTTATGGGCAGGTGAGTCTGGCCATCTATCCTCGTTGCATGTACTGGCTTTTGAGTGCGTAGTATTTTTTTAAATGAACTTTTTACCCCTTTTTCTCCCCAATTTCGTGATATCCAATTAGTTAGTCTTGTACCATCGCTGCAACTCGGGAGAGGTGACGGTCGAGAGCTGTGTGTCCTCCGAAACACGACCCTGCCAAGCCACACTGCTTCTTGACACACTGCTCGCTTAATCCGGAAGCCAGCCGCATCAATGTGTCGGAAGAAACACCGTACAACTGGCGACCGTGTCAGCTTGCATGCGCCTAACCTGCCTCAGGAGTTGCTAGAGCGCGATGGGACAAGGACAAACGCTCCCCCTAACCAGGATGACGCTGGGCCAATTGTGCGCTGCCTCATGGTTCTCCGTTGCGGCCGGCTGCGACACGGCCCGAGATCGAACCTGGATCTGTAGTGACACCTTAGACCACTGTGCCACTCGGGAGGCCTGATGAATGCCTTCTGAATGTAATTATGTACTATACCACCACAGCGTGTCTTCCCTGCACCACGGATCAGGGCAATTCTTTTGCTTTTTTTTTTTACAACTAAAATCTCTATTTGTGATGTAAATGGAATGGTCCAGACACTTTTTGCTATTTCACTGGTCTTTGAGAAATTTACGCCAACCAGTGATTCACTTAATCCTCTTTGTGCAGTACGGGGACTCAGGCAAAAAAACATGATACATTGTGAAAAAACCCCCACTTAAAATATGTCCTTTTTAGAAAGAAAAGAAAAAGCTCGCAGTATAGTGTTGCAGGTATGTTGTACACATGAAATTGTAATTCCGAACTTCATCCGCAGCGTTATATTCAATTTGGTTGCGACTTGAGCGATACCGCTCCATCCATTCTAACAGCAGAAATAGAGAATTGGTTATGGAAAAAACATTCGCTTAATCCATTTGATTACAATTGAACCTCCTCCCATGGAGGCTTCCACGGCTATAGATCGTTCCGAAAAAGTCTGCTCCCTTGACCAAGCTGAAATGTCTGTTCTGTTTCCTCCAGCAAAACATGTTTGAATACAATTCGTTTCGGGAGGAGCAGGAATTGTCAATGTCTAGTAATGTAGAGCTAGATGACTGATGTCTTTTGAATGCATCACACTGGGAACTTTCTCATTTTAGCTTGAGGCTGTAAGTCACTGTCACAGCGCTCATCGGCACCTGGCTCCACTCCAACCTTGTACCGATAGGCAGACGAGGCCAAGGTAGATTGATTGAGATGTAAAGGGAGAGCTCTGCCCCTGCTAGACAGACGGTCACGGCTGGGTTTGGAGAGCTGGGGGTTTATTGATTGAACAGTTGTGCTTGGGTTACTTCCTGATGGGACAAGCCAAGGTCAGATTCATGAACAGCTTTATGGCAGAGTTGCCACGGCACTGACTGTCAAAAGTACGAACTCTGTTCAGATTCTACCATTGGTCCTTTGCTATACTATAGCTGATGACGATGTCAGTTGTTTACTGTTGACAACTGATGTCTACACTATACAACTGCAGTTCTAAAAAGTAGGATGTTAAATCTGCAAGCCTATTGTTGTGAATGTCTAATCAGAATAGAAATGTGACAATCACAACATGCACTGAATACATCCACTCGGTGAGAGGAGATACTCTATCAGGTAACAGCTGATGAGCTGCTTGTTTCCTGTCAATCTGTGTTTTGAAACCAGAGACTGTGCGACAGCTACAGATTCAGCCCAGGGTTGTCACATAGCACTTACTGTATGTTGCCCCTCAATTCCTATCTCTCTCCCTTCCTGTCTCTCCATTCCATGTGCTGTCACTGGATCACCACCAGGCTTCTTTAGGTCCCAGTTTGCTCCCTTCTCATCTTTAGAGCAATGAAAAACATGTACTGTATAATTTCATCTCAATAAGCTGTATCTGTGTTCACACTTTCCCAACAACTTGAATATTTTTTGCTGTGGAGTCATTTAAACATTAGTGCTAGCAACAAGCTCCTCCCATCCGCTGCAGTACACCGCTAACATGACACAGGGAAATGCGTAGTTCATTAATGGAAATTGACATCTCATGTACAGTACAAGGAATCTAACAATTCCACAACACCTATCTAATACACACAAATCTAAAGAGATGATATGTACACTACTGTCAAAGTTTGGGGTCACTTAGAAATGTCCTGGTTTCTGAAAGAAAAGCTTTTTTCCTTTTTTTGTCCATTTTAAAATGACATCAAATTGATCAGAAATACAGTGTAGACATTGTTAATGTTGTAAATGGAAACGGCAGATTTTGAAGTGTGCTGATTAAATAAGCAATAAAATTGGCATCCTTTCGACTAGTTGAGTATCTGGAGCATCCACATTTGTGGGTTCGATTGCAGGTGTGAATCGCCCATACATTTGGAAAAATGGTAACGATTTTTAGGCCATATCGCCCAGCCCAAGTCACAACCCACAGTTGGGTCCCCAGCTGGTGTCCTTCCTTTCACTGGCGTACTGTTATGTTCAGCTCATCATTGTCTTTCTGTTGTCTGATTGTCATAGCAAGACTGGACCATTCTGTTGGCTCTTTCTGCCGCTCTCTCTCTCCAGTTAATGTTGCCTTCTCCCGGCTCGTTATGACACCTACCATGACTCCTCCCCTCTTTCCATTTATTGTACCAAGCATCCTCACCCACTGAACACTGACTGGTTCAGATTTGAATGTATCAATCATGGACATCTGTTTCACACGTTTGGACAGCACAGTTTTGAACGGAACAGTAAAGAAAAGTACTGCACAGTAGAGAACACGAGTCCATGTACTGTACTAAACAGTGCCTTTGGAAAGTACTCAGACCCCTAGACTTTTTCCAAATTTTGTTAGGTCACAGCCTTATTCTAAAAACGATTAAATCATTTTTTCCCCCCTCATTACTCTACACACAATACCACAATGATAAAGCAAAAATAGACCTAATTGTTTTTTAAATTGAATATCTGAAACATATAATATACTTGCAGTTTATGAGCGGCTTCACTGCATCGTACCAGTCATCCAACAGACTCCCATTCAGAGCGACACACAGAAGCATCCAGGTTCAATGCCCTGCTCAAGGGCACGTTGACAGATCTCCCACCAGGCCAAAAAATGTGGAAAAACAAATAAACAAAATTAAACAAAAGGACATCAAGGACAACTAAAATCATAACAGCAATGCCAACTGAATATGTTTGTTTGCATGTCTGGCACTATTACACGTGTGTGTGTGTGTGTGTGTGTGTGTATTCTTTGTTTATTTGAATGAGAGAGTATGCTTGTGTACAAACACCTGCATGGCATCAGCCTCAGGCAAACCGGTATTAGTTGTAAAAACACTGCCCCTCAGTGACATTTTTGCTAATTTATTAAAATGAAAAAACTTATGTAAATGTGATAAGTATTCAGACCCTTTACTCAGTACTTTGTAATTGCTGCCAAAGGTGCTTAAACAGTCTTGGGTCTTTGGTATGACGCTACAAGCTTGGCACACCTGTATTTGGGGATTTTGTCCCATTTTTCTCAGCAGATCCTCTCAAGCTTTGTCAGGTTGTATGGGGAGCGTTGCTGCACAGCTGTTTTTAGGTGTCTCCAGAGATGTTAGATCGGGTTCAAGTCCGCACTCTGGCTGGGTCACTCAAGGACAATCGGAGACCTGGATGTGTGCTTAGGGTTGTTGTCCTGTTGGAAGGTGAATCTTTGCCCCAGTCTGAGGTCCTGAGTGCTCTGGAGCAGGTTTTCATCAAGGATCTCTCTGTACTATGCTCTGTTCATCTTTGCCTCGATCCTGACTAGTCTCCCAGTCCCTGCTGCTGAAAAACACCCCCACAGCATAATGCTGCCACCACCATGCTTCATGGTAGGGATGATGCCAGGTTTCCTCCAGGCTTGGTTTTCAGGCCAAAGAGTTAAATCTTGGGTTCTTCAGCCCAGAGATTCTTGTTTCTCATTGTCGGAGGGTCTTTCTGGCTGTTTGGGGTTTTAGGCTGGGTTTCTGTACAGCACTTTGAGATATCAGCTGATGTACGAAGGGCTATATAAATAATTTGATTTAGGTGCCTTTTGGCAAACTCCAAGTGGGCAGTCATGTGCCTTTTTTACTGAAGTGTCTTCTGTCTGGCCATTCTGCCATAAAAGCCAGATGGTTGGAGTGCTACAGAGATGGTTGTCCTTCTGGAAGGTTCTCCCATCTCCACAGATCTGTCAGTGACTGTCGGGCTCTTGGTCACCACCTTGACCAATGCCTTTCTCACAGACACCCATACAGTGTGACTCACAGAGGCAGGCTCACAGACCGACAGGCAGGCGCGCGCTCTGATGGGCGGGCACGAGCGGGTGGGCGTGCAGCTGGCCGTGCAGCTGGCCAGGCGGGCGCATGTGCAGGCAGACACACGCACTTGCAGGTGAGGGGGGTGCGGGGGGCACGCAGGTGGGTGGGCGGGGCAGAAACGCACGCAGGCAGGGGCGCGCGGTTAGGCAGACACGTACAGACACACGCACATGAGGGACAGGCAGGCACGCACGGGTGGGCGAGCATTGGTACGTGCAGGTAGGAAGGTGGGTGCACTCGCAGGTAGGAAGGTGGGTGCACGTGCAGGCACACACTCAGCCACAGGCGAGCATGCGCAGGCAGGATGGCGTGCCCGCAAAGATGGGAAGGCAGACACAAACGAGCAGGCAGGGGTGGGTGGGTGGTTAGGCAGACAGGCGCACATGAGGGGCAGGCATGGGCACACGCAGGCAGCGAGGGGGGGTGCAGGCACGCAGACAGGCATGCACAGACCGGTACGGGCGGGCGGTTAGGCACACACGCGCACAGGCAGGAACTTGCAGGCGCATGCACAGACAGACACACCTAGACAGACGTTTTGTGGGCTCCACAATCACTCAACCTCAACCCAATTGAGGTGGTTTGGGATGAGTTGGACCACAGAGTGAAGGAAAAGCAGCCAACAAGTGCTCAGCGTATGTGGGAACTCCTAGAGTTTTGGGAAAAGCATTCCAGGTGAAGCTGGTTGAGAAAATGCCAGGTTTGCAAAGCTGTCATCAAGGCAAAGTGTGGCTTCTTTGAAGATGTAAAATATATGTTGATTTAACACTTTTTTTGGGTTAATACATGATTCCATGTGTTATTTCATAGTTTTGATGTCTGCACTAATTTTTTACAATATTGAAAATAGTAAAAATAAAGACAAACCTTTTGAATGAGTAGGTGTGTCCAAACTTTTGACTGGTTGTGTGTGTGTGTGTGTGTGTGTGTGTGTATATATAATATTTCTCCCCGATTTTGATCTTGTCTCATCGCTGCAACTCCCCAACGGGCTCCGGAGGTGAAGGTCGAGTCATGCGTCCTCTGAAACATGATCCGCCAAACCGCGCCTCTTAACACCCGCCCGCTTAACCTGGAAGCCTGCCGTACCAATGTGTTAGAGGAAACACTGTTCACCTGACAGCTGAGGTCAGCCTCCAGGCACCCTGCCCACCACAAGGAGTCGCTAGATCATGATGAGGCAAGTTACCCCCCCTTCCGACGCTGCGCCGCCCTATGTGATTCCTGATCGCGGCCGGATGTGATACAGATCGGACACGGGTCTGTAGTGAAACATTTTAGCACTGCGATGCTGTGCCTTAGACCGCTGCGCCACTCGGGAGGTCTGAGTGTATAGTGTTAATGTGCATATGTGTGTGAGCGCTGTGTGTGTTTGCTCTGATTGGAAGCTCAGGGGAGAGCGTGGTTAACTGCCTGGGCAACTTGGATCAGCCATGTGGAGCTAATGAGGCTGAAATGTGTGGAGTAGCATCTTCCACATTCTAGCTCCAACATCTCCTGAACACCCAGTGAATATTGCTACATTACTGCACACCTCAGGGGGAGGGAGGGAGGGAGGTAGAGGGAAGAAATGAGGTAGAGGGAAGAAGTGAGAACGAGAGGGAAGTCTACACAGAAGGTAGGGAATTGCGTTCTTGAACTGGAAGAGTGCCAAACCAGTAGGCTTTCCTCCTCAAGGTGCTGATTGTTTGTGGATAAACCCCTCCTCCCATGATTAGATTTTTATGTCAGTGTTTCAAAACTACGTTTTGCCTTTCAGTTTTAGTTTATTAAAGGAATAGTTCACCTTAGGCTTGGGCGGTATGCCTTGCATACCGGGGTATTTGGACAAAGCCGCGGGATGGTGTTTCAATACTGTCAACTATTTCTTACGTTTTTCAATGAATGTGAATATTTGTAGCTACTGTTTAACACTTTACACTCCTGGTAATTGGCCTGTGTGGATAGGGTTAAGTTGAAATGTTTCTTACAGAACTAATATGAAATGCATAACCATGGTAGCAAATGAAAGGGAATATTGTTAGACTAAATGTAAGGCCACAACAGTTAACCTGACACGAGGCTGAATCCAAATGTTACGCTGTTGATTTTGTATTTTATTTTTAATGTACTTTTCGCTTCATTTGTTTATATCGAACTCTGAAAAAAACGTTGGATTCATTCAGTAACATAAGAATATTCATGAACACAATCCGGCATCCCCGTCATCACACAATTACTTTTTTCCGTTTGTTTTTTAATTAGGGGGTAGATGAGCTTTAATATTGCAGATGGATTTTGGCTTCCATCAATGTAATTGTCTGCATAATTTCCAATCCCACACTACCGTTCAACAGTTTGGGGTCACTTAGAATTGTCCTTGTTTTTTAAAAATAAAATATTTTTTGTCCATTATAAAATTGATCAGAAATACAGTTTAGATATTGTTAATGTTGTAAATGACTATTGTACCTGGAAACGGCTGATTAAAAAAATTATTTAAAAGGAATATCTACGTAGGTGTACAGATGCCCATTATCAGCAACCATCACTCCTGTGTTCCAGTGGCACCTTGTGTTAACTAATCCAAGTTTATTATTTTTAAAAGGCAAAAAATGGCCAGAAACAAATCCCTTTCTTCTGAAAATTGTCAGTCTATTCTTGTTCTGAGAAATGAAGGCTATTCCATGCGAGAAATTGCTGTGTCCTCCTCCCTTCACAGAACAGCGCAAACTGGCCCTAACCAGCTTTTATTTTTTTCATCACATTCCCAGTGGGTCAGAATTTTACATGCTACCAAATACTAATTGAGTGTATTGTTTTTAAATTGTTTAACTTGGGTCAAACGTTTCAGGTAGCCTTCCACAAGCTTCCCACAATGATTTGGGTGAATTCTGGCCCATTCCTCCTGACAGAGCTGGTGTAACTGAGTCAGGTTTACAGGCCTCCTTGCTCTCACACGCTTTTTCAATTTTATAGGATAGAGGTCAGGGCTTTGGGATGGCCACTCCAATACCTTGACTTTTTGCTACAGCTTTGGAAGTATGCTTGGGGTCATTGTCCATTTGGAAGACCCATTTGCGACCAAGCTTCAACTTCCTGACTGATGTCTTGAGATGTCGCTTCATTATATCCACATCATTTACCATCCTCTGATGCCATATATTTTATGAAGTGCACCAGTCCCTTCTGCAGCAAAGCACCCCCACAACATGATGCTGCCACCCCCATGCTACACGGTTGGGATGATGTTCTTTGGCTTGCAAACCTCTCCCTCTTTCCTCCAAACATAACGATAGTCATTATGGCCAAACAGTTCGATTTGTGTTTCATCAGAGGCCTTTTCTCCAAAAAATATGTTTTTCCCCATGTGCAGTTGCAAACTGTAGTCTGGCTTTTTTATGGCGGTTTTGAAGCAATGGCTTCTTCCTTCCCGAGCGGCCTTTCAGGTTATGTAGACATAGGACTTGTTTTACTGTAGATATTGATACTTTTGTACCTGTTTCCTCCAGCATCTTCACAAGGTCCTTTGCTGTTGTTCTGGGATTGATTTGCACTTCTCGCACCAAAGTACTTTCATCTCTAGGAGACGGAACGCGTCTCCTTCCTGAGTGGTATGTCGGCTGCGTGGTCCAGTGGTGTTTATACTTGCGTACTATTGTTTGTACAGATGAACGTGGTACTTTCAGGCGTTTGGAAATTGCTCCCAAGGATGAACCAGACTTGTGGAGATCTACAATGTTTTTTTCTCAGGACTTGGATGATTTTCTTTTGATTTTCCCATAATGTGAAGCAAAGCAGCACTGAGTTTGAAGGTAGGCCTTGAAATACATCCACAGGTACACCTCCAATTGACTCAAATAATGTCAATTAGCCTATCAGAAGCTTCTAAAGCCATGACACAATTTTCTGGAATTTTCCAAGCTGTTTAAAGGCACTGTCAACTTAGTGTATGTAAACTTCTGACCCACAGGAATTATAATACAGTGAATAAGTGAAATATTCTGTCTAAACAATTGTTGGAAAAATTACTTGTCATGCACAATGTAGATGTCCTAACCGACTTGCCAAAACTATGGTTTGTTTGTAGAGTGGTTGAAAAATGAGTTTTAATGACTCCAACCTAATTGTTTGTAAACTTCTGTCTTCAACTGTATGGATTAATGTGTGCATGTATGTGTGTGTGCGTGCATGCATGAATAAATAGACTGGGTGGTTTGAGTGCTGATTGGCTGACATGTGGTATATAAGACCGTATACCATAGGTATGACAACATTTTTTTACTGTTCTAATTACGTTGGTAACCATAATAGCAATAAGGCACCTTGGGGGTTTGGCCAATGTTTATGGCCTGAGGTGTAGTATATATTTTATTTAACTAGGCAAGTCAGTTGTGAACAAATTCTTATTTACAATGACAACCTACTGTTCCTAGGTCAACTGCCTTGTTCAGGGGCAGAACGATAGATTTTTACCTTGTCAGCTCGGGATTCGATCTCGCAACCCTTCGGTTACTGGCCCAGCGCTCTAATCGCTAGACTACCTGCCTGCCTGATATACCACGACTAAGGACTGTGTCCAGGCATTCCACGTTGCTTTGCGTCTACGAACAGCCCTTAGCCGTGGTATATTGGCCATATACCTCACCACCTCGGGCCATTAACTTTGACACTGTATTTGACATCAGATTTCCATATCATAAAACCTAAGTGCACATTTGGACTCACTGGTGTTTTGGCTTGCTTGTACGACAAACTGTATTTATTAGAATCCTCAATGTCTCATCTTTCAAAATACATTGAGTCCTCTTAATTTACTGCATTTCCCTCACTCGGACAACCGAAAGTTGCCCAATTTAGCAGGAGGGATGGGGGCAACTGCAATGGCTGACTCTGTAAAGAAGACACATTTTACAGTGTTTATCTGGTGTATGTAACAATGTTTTTTGAAATATTAAACAACTTTTTGCGCCAGGTGCTCAAGTTTAGAACGGCTGTTAGTCAAAACCCATACTGACCTGTGAAGCGCAGAGCCAGAGCTCTGGCATCATGTACAGTACAGCATGTTACTGTCTTCTAATGTGGGCACTAATAAACACCTAATCTGCCATTTTCGACCCGTATACAGGTGTTAAGGGCAAGTTAGCTGAGTAAAGTGGCTGAATAAACAAGGTGACGGGTGTCATGTAGGGGTAGCTTTCTGCCGTGTTTGAGAAGTCCAATTGCTCTGGATGAGTTACAGTATCTGTACAGCTGCCCCTGCCGTCTTGATTTCCATGTCTTTTTTCCCCCCCCCTCTTCTCGGCCCCTCTTTCTGCTCCTCACCCATCTTCGCAGAGCAGGCAGGTCCGTTGCCCTACACAGACACAGCGTGAACGTACACATGCTGCTCCAGAGCCAGTGCTCTTCCTTCAGACAAGCATTTTGTCAAAAACTTTGTTCATTTGTACAATGTCTTTCATTCAGACCCAACAATGACTTTCGGTAGCTTCTACCTATACTTGTATAACTTTTGAGCTGAATTGCCTGTCTTTGCAATTAGTTTACCTTAGGGCTGTCAAATGATTTTAAAATAAATAATCAAGTTTAATTGTGATTTAATCACCATTTTTGAATTTGCATCAAATTTGGCCCAAAAGAAGAAAAAATAATTTAAAAAGTAGTGCATTGAGTAACAGGCATACTATGCTTTGAAACACACAATTAGGAACATCAGAATTTTTTTAATGGCATTTTCACCATAAACAACACAAGTCACGAACATACAGCTATTAATGCTCCCAATGTTTAATTAAGTAAATAAAAATCATAGCTCCAGTAATATTGGGCATAACTTTTTGACTAGAGGCACACGGTTTTCAGTGATTGTAAAGGCACATGCATTGACTGTAGTTGTGTTCAGCGTTGGAATCTGCACTTAAAGGGGGTTTGTGCAGAAACACGTGTGGTGAAGAAATCGAGACATGATTAACGGCACCAAAAGAATGTACGCCGATAAACATGTCCTGCGTTATTAACGTTCACTTTGACAGCCCTGGTTTATTTTCGTTTGAGCTTGTTAGCATATTTAGGTAGCAGCCTCTATGGAAATTCTCTTTTTACTTGTGCTAATTTTATTAGCATTCTGGTGATGTCCAATGGGCTTTTTTTTTGCAGTTTTAGTGTCCCCTAAGACAGTAATACTGTAAATTGCATGGTCAGAAAAGGAGGACGAAATATGAAATCTGGATGCTGCCCAACCCAAGATCACATCCACAACCCATTTTGTTGTGGTGATTTATTTATAAAAACATTAAAGTTTTCTTAAGATTTTGGAGCAAACAAAAAAATGTCCTACCTCCATGGATGTGAATCTAATGGTGTGAGGCACGTCACTTCCTAGAATCTCATTGTCTAGATAAAATACATTTTGTAGTTGAACTGCACTCAGTGTTTTTTATTTTATTTTTTAAAGTCTGATAAAATATTGATCTGCCTTCTGCACTAATAAAACCTCAGGCTGGTTTTGAGAAGCTCATTATTGTGTTTCCTAGACTTGATAGCCTAACAAGTTGTCATTTTACTGTTATCCTACTTCTATCTTGAGCTCCTGATTTGTAGCAGAGGCCACAGCAGTAATGTCTCACTCTTGTTCCTTTTGGCTGCCATTACACATGCAGCCCAATTCTGGTCTTTTGCCCAATTATTGGCAAAAAGAGCTGATTTTTGATTTGTCAAAGACCAATTCATGGAAAATATCAGAATTGGGCTGCCTGTGTAAACGCAGCCTTTGAGACTGACTCAACAAAACATTTCCATTTTATGTTCATTTATTGTGTAGCCCAACGCACTAATCGATCTGTGAGGAGATGACTATCGTGGACAAGTAAAGATCTTTTTCTTCCCTGAGACCAAGGGAAGTGCTTCAGAAAAGCCATTCCCCCCCCCCTGCTCTCTTCCCTACTTTATCACCACTCAAGTCCAATCGATGTCCTGGCTGGCGCTGCTGCCTGCCGTTTTGTGTGTGTTAAAAGAAAATAACTGTGTTTTGTCATCAAGGGAAAAGAGTAGGAGAGGAAGTCTGACTTCAGCGTCGCCTCGCTCTCCATTGTGACATGACCGGGAGGAAGGTGGGGGGGGCTGTTAGTCCTAGTCAAAACCCCTTTCTTTGTGTTTGACTGTTCTGTTTTTTCCAACGCAATATACTGTATAGCAAAGTCATTTCGGTCTGCTAGGGTAAGAGAGGTTGTTTAGCAATGCTTCAGAAGAAACGGACACCTCTGTATTTTGTTTTTAGATTGAACATCTCCAGAGATACTCTTTTAATCACCTGTGGCAGTTGGATATTGCACAACTCTGTACTGTTGCACCATATATTCTGCTAAGGGCAAAACATTTAGTCAATTACACGTCATCTCCTGTTGTCACCCCAGCTACCTGAAGTTTTTAAACATGGTTACTATTGTTTATTGGTTATTATCCTTAATGACAGTGTGATTTCACTAGAAAGTGGCGAGGCTCAAGTAATGGTCTTCAAATGCCTTGGTTCTCTTCTCATCATGACATTTTAAAGATTGTCTGCTCTTGTGAAACTACACAGCAATTATCTCATCCGGTGTTTTAGCCTCTGGTCCATCCTGTGCATTCTGGGAAATAATGTGCAGACTGATAATAATGTGGCTGATAACATGTTTCCTTTAAAGGGCTCTTAGCAATGGTTCCGCTAGATCCATTGTTGGACGATAACAGTGGTTGGCCTTTTCAACAGGCGAAACCCACGGGGAAAGTGTTTGCAGTAGATTATTGGGTTTGTCAGTTTAGGAGCAAAGTAGCAGTAATGACTGGATGCTCTAGGTTGCTATTTGTCTCGCACACGGCAACCATCTTGGCACTGAAACAGTGTTTTTTCTTGTTTCTTTTCAGAATGGACAAAGCGTCACGGAGGATGGGGTCACACCTGCTGGGCACAAGGTAAGAGGGATCTTCTGATCACATCTTGTACTCGCACGCACTCTCGCACATGCCCACCAAATAAACGACGCAGTGCTGGAAAGATGGGGAAGTGCGAACTAGAAGACTAACCCTTGTCACAAATAATAACTAATCTGCTGATTTCAACAAAACCAGTAAAGAAAAGAACTCTTGAAGACCACTTTGTTCTAGGAATATTTTGTGTGTACGTTGGATGTGGAAATCCTAAAAGAGGATCAATTGACAATGTGCTGAAGACTAAGTCAGAATGAGGCTGGGTGGGTTGACAATATTTGGTTGAGGTCAATATAATAGGGTCTCTCAGGGAAATTGAACATAGCACATTACATTTTCTTTACATGTCAGCCCACTGCTTGATGAATAAACCCTTTTCTGCTTTACTGCACATTTTATTGTCTCACTGAAATGTGATTACTCTCAGGCACACCATTCCTCTCCAGTCCTGTACTAGAGGAAAATGTAGCGTTCTGGTTTCTTTGAGTTGTTTCCCTATTTTTATTCATGCAGAGAAACGAGCCGAACCGAGCGATTCTCTTTCATCTCAGGAGAATATGATGGGACTTGTGATTGAGCTGAACTTCGCAATGTGTTTTTGTGGAGTTACACAGAACTACTGTGGATTGACAGACGGCAATCTATTGTCCAAATTCTACTGTTTATCGACGGGGAAACTTGCAGATAATCTGAGCAGTCCTATTACATACGAAACATGTTGCATGAAATAGTGGATTTAATTGATTGCAAGGAATCTTCATATTGACATTATGAAATAAATTTGTGCGTTCTTCTAACAGCATGGCTGACTATGACAGCCTGCCAAGATGTCATGCGCCAGTGGTTTTCAGGCATTGCCAGTTGTATTGTGAAAATCAGTGCTATGTGTGCAGTATGCTAATAAGGATGCAGATGCCTCACACGTCGTCAACTGGCAGCTTCACTAAATAGTACCCGCAAAACACCAGCCTCAACATCAACAGTGAAGAGGCGACTCCGGCATGCTGGCCTTTTAGGCAGAGTTGCAAAGAAAAACCATATCTCAGACCGGCCAATAAAAATAAAAGTTTAAGATTGGCAAAAGAACAGACACTGGACAGAGGAACTCTGCCTAGAAGGCCAACATCCCGGAGTCGTCTCTTCACTGTTGACGTTGAGACTGGTGTTTTGCGGGTACTATTTGATGAAGCTGCCAGTTGAGGACTTGTGAGACGTCTGTTTCTCAACTAGACACTAATGTACTTGTCCTTTTGCTCAGTTGTGCACCAGGGCCTCCCACTGTTCTTTCTAGCCAGTTTGTGCTGTTCTGTGAAGGGAGTAGTACATAATGGCCTTCATTTCTCAGAACAAGAATAGACTGATGAATTTCAGAAGAAAGTGCTTTGTTTCTGGCCATTTTGAGCCTGTAATCGAACCCACAAATGCTGATGCTCCAGATACTCAACTAGTCTAAAGAAGGCCAGTTTTATTTCTTCTTTCAACAGGACAACAGTTTTGAGCTGTGCTAACATAATTGCAAAAGGGTTTTGTAATGATCAATTAGCCTTGTAAAATGATAAACTTGGATTAGCTAACTCAACGTGCCATTGGAACACAGGAGTGATGGTTGCTGATACTGGGCCTCTGTACACCTATGTAGATATTACATAAAAAATCAGCCGTTTACAGCTACAATAGTAATTTACAACATTAACAATATCGACAATGTGTTTCTGATCAATTTGATATTATTTTAATGGACAAAAAAAATGCTTTTTTTTTCAAAAATGAGTACATTTCTAAGTGACCCCAAACTTTTGAACGGTAGTATACATTGGTAGATTGGGCAGTCAATAGAATTGAGTGATTTTTAATGGAGTATCAATTGACATACAGGTAGAATAGGATTGATTGATTGATTGGATCTGAGTATTTCCATGTAAAAGGACCCATGAGCACCAATGTGAAGTTCATAGGTGTATGTCAAATGAAAGCTTATTTTCTGTTTTGAGAAATCAAGACGTGTGTGTGTGTGTGTGTGTGTGTGTGTGTGTGTGTATATAAATATAGAATAATCAAAGGCCTTACTGAAGAGCTCAGTGAGTTTCAATGTGGCACTGTCATAGGGTGCCACCTTTCCAATGAGTCAGTCCTACAAATTTCTGCCCTGCTAAAGCTGTCCCAGTCAACTATAAGTGCTGTTATTGTGATGTGGAAACGTCTAGGAGCAGCAACCGGCTCAGCAGCGAAGTGGTAAGCCACAAACTCTCAGAATGGGGCCGCATAGTGCTCAAGCACGCACCGCAAAAAACAATTCCTCAGTTGCAACACTCACTACCGAGTACCAAACTGCCTCTGGAAGCCTTGTCAGCACAATAACTGTTTGTCTGGAGCTTCATGAAATGGGTTTCTGTGGCCGAGCAGCCGCACACAAGCTTAAGATCACCATGCGCAATGCCGAGCGTCGGTTGAAGTTGCGTAAAGCTCGCTGCTATTGGACTCTGGAGCAGTGGAAACGCGTTCTCTGGAGTGATGAATCATGCTTCACTATCTGGCAGTCCGGACGGACGAATCTGGGTTTGGCGGATGCCAGGATAATTTATTTTTCATTAAACTTTTTAATAAAAAAATAAAACTCAAGTCTGTTAAGAACAAATTCTAATTTATGATGACCTACCTGGGCCAATTGTGTGCCCGCTCTATGGGACTCCCAATCACGGCCGGATGTGATACAGCCTGGAGAATGCTACCTGCCCCGATGCGTAGTGCCAACTGAAGTTTGGTGGTTGAGGAATAGTGGTCTGGGGCTGTTTTTCATTGTACGGGTTTGCACTACAGCATACAATGACCTTCTAGGTGATTGTGTGCTTCCAACTTTGTGGCAACTGTTCGAGGAAGGCCCTTTCTTGTTTTAGCATGATAACGCCCCCGTGCACAAAACGAGGTCCACACGGAAATGGTTTGTTGAACGGTGTGGAAGATCTTGACTGGCCTGCACAGAGCCCTGACCTCAACCCATTCAAACACCTTTGGGATGAATTGGAACGCTGACTGCGAACCAGGCCTAATCAGCCAACATCAGTGCCCAACCTCCGTAATGCTCTTGTGGCTGAATGGAAGCAGGTCCCTGCAGCAATGTTCCACATCTAGTGGAAAGCCTCCCCAGAGGAGTGGAGGCTGTTATAGCAGCAAAGGGGGGACACACACCATAATTTTCGGATGAGATGTTCGAGCAGGTGTCCCCATCCTTTTGGTCATGTAGTGTATCTTGAAGACGTTTCCTAATTGTGCTCCCTCGTGAAGAGGGAGGATAATGAAAGTTGAGAAGTAATTGGTAGACCTACCAAATAGTTAATGTTTTTACTGAGATCTATTTGGTTTATGAATTAAGTGATTAAAACTCAATACTATTAACATATTTGACAGAATTTCAGAAAAAAACGAACAATTACTGCAATTGAATGATCTACAATGGGAAATAGTAGTCACAAACCACAGTTGGGTCACCTCCTACAGTCCTCCCTTCCACCTCCATACTGTTATGTTTAGCCCATTACAGTTTTCATACTCTTTTATCTGGTGGTCAAAGCAAGAGTTAAAACATTCTGGACAACCCCTCCCTCCCGCTCTCTCTGCCTCTTCTCCCTTTCTCTCGCTTTCCAGTTAACGTCACCTCTCCCGGCTCTTACTGACACCTACCCATGAGCCCCCTCACTTTCCATTTACTGTAATCCGCATCCTTACCGATCCCGGACCTCCGTGGACGTTCAAAAGTAGTGGAAATTTGGTCAGTCTGCACTGGCCTCGATTTCAACGTCCACAGATTTTTGTTTTGTTTGTTATGGTCCGGACCTGCTTTAATTGCAAGGTCCACAGATGTTGATTTGACTGGCCTTGATTTGGCCCAAAATATAGATGTTTAGACCGAACCAGATCTTAACCAATCTTAGACGTCTATGTGCAGTACAGCAGAGCACAGGTGAGTTGAGTATACTGTACTGAACTCTACTGTACTGTAGTGAACTATATTATATTGGCCAGGACTGGACAATGATTGGCCAGGACTGGACAAAATCTGAACCAATCAAATTTGGTCTTGTTTTGGGGCAGGGCACATTAAAATAGCCAGTTTGTAGAATAATACCCAAGTATGCAAAGGAGGATATTGCCTATTCATACCCTTTTTGTTTACTAATGTAGGATACGTCACCATGAAGAGTAATATCCATAATTATGCATTTCTTTTTAGTACAGATCAGGGACCCATGATGAAATTCTGTAACTGGTTGTAAATCCAATTCACTTAGTGTAGTTCAATAACCAAAAAAGAGGAGGCTCCATATTAAGGTTGACTCTCTCTCCGGCAGGATGAAAATGACTACATCAACCATGATATTTTGCTAGTTACGGCATCTTTCACTATGATCCTTCGTGATTTTTTTGTTGTTGGTCCCATTCAGATTAATTCAGCAATATGGCACACTTTAATGTCTGTGGTGTCAGCACAATTCCGTTACCATAGAATTGCCCATATCAAGACGCATGGATGAATATCCAGTCTTGATGTCGGGGACAGATAATCATCCAGACTAAAGGCACCATCCTGTAACGGGAGCGTGGGCGAGATCAATGGGAAACCTGTTAGAATGAACCAGTCCGATAATGCATCCCATTAAGCATACCTAGCTCCCTCATGCCTGGCCCTCCACAGGGACAACATAGGGAATAAATAGCTCTAGATCCAGGAATCCCAGGCAGCTATACTTTTCACAATACTGAGCCAAGCATAGCTGTACTGGGCTGGCCTGGTTACGCACCCACCATAGTTGCTGGAACCATGCTGGAAAAAACGATATGAAAAGAAATGATCCAAGACAGCCCAGTATTGTTGCGGTTGGCCCTCGTGCGAATTAGGCTCGGGAAAGGAGGACTGGGTAATTATCCCTAGGCCTTGAGTAGTGGTAAGTGAAAGGTCTATAATGACTCGTCTACACTTTCACACCATCACACTTAGCCACACCGTCCCATTTTCATAACTAATTGGCCCTCCGTTGTCTCTCCCACGCCTCCCCAGCCTGTTAGTGGAACAAAGGGCGCACAGGAAAGGTGGGCAGCCTTCTGTTTCTCATTGGGCTTAAGCTTGATTCCTGTTGGTAGCCTACACTATAGTAAGGAGTCGTTGGTGCAGAGCATGTTAACATGGATATAGAGCTCTTTGATAGCTGAAAGTGAAATGCATGGAAACATGCAAGCTACCATTTTAGATGTTAGTTTTGTCATTTAACAGACACAATTATCCATGTGAGGACATGACAGAATCAAGAGACTATGCCCAAAACGGAACAAGGGAGAACCTAGTACCGAGCCCTGAGGGACACCAGTAATGAGACCACATGGTGCAGACAGGGACCCTCTCCACCACCTGGTAGGAGAGTCCTGCCAAGTAGAGCAGTAAACCAAGAGTGCACACCCTGAGATGCCCAGCCATGAGAGGTTGGTGAGGAGGATCTGTTTCTCATGGTGTCAAAGGCAGTGGACAGTAGAGATATAGATATATATATATATATATATATATATATATATATTGTTCTAAAATCACTCCTGTGCTGCCTCGTGCCCATGTTGCCAATTTGTTGGTTGGCTAATGATGGGCATAAAACTTAGGGCACAATTAGAGCAAGGGTTTTTTACTTACCATATTTTGTGACCAGGAGAAACTCCTGGCCTAGTCCTTTCCTCTCTATGAGAGTTGCGCCAAATAAGCTTTAGAAGGATTTAAAATGTCTCTCTCTCCTGTAACTTAAAAAGATTTAAGGAGCTTTTATTCTAGTGCAATAGAGGCAATTAAGACATGACATCTGATGGGAGATTGGGAAATGAGCAGTCCTATGAGGTCTGGGCTGAGCAGCAAATTATATTACCTAGCCATTTTCTCTGTAGCAGGACTGAAGAGACAGCATTATGTTATGACAATGGCTGTGGAATTGTGGCATTTGATGTAAAGTTGGCATAGCTAATGTATATTGAGTAATATTTTAGGGGATATTTACTACAGATAAAAAATGCTGCTTTTTAAAAATTATAATATAATATAATTGAATGTTTGTAAAAAAATTAAAATAAACTTTTTTTCTTTACAATGAAGTGTGACTGCAACAATATGCAACGGCAACAATATCATTCTTTTGAGAAAATACATCTTAACACAGCTGCACTGTATGTTTAGCTGCAGGGCTGGTCTGTTGCTTGGTATAGCTGTCTGGCTTTGTTTTCATGGTATTCAATAAAAGACGGTGCCAATGACAACCCAGGCTGTGCTGAAATAGGCTCATAATTGAATTATTCCGGATTTGATTTGATTGAGTTGTTTAGCAGACACTCCTATCCAGTGGGACTTACAGGAGCAATTGGGGTCAAGTTCCCTGCTCGTTGGCACATCAACAGATTTTTCATCTAGTCGGCTCAAGGATTCAAACTAGGGACCTTCCTGTAAAATGCGCTCGCACGCACACTCTTGTGTATTACTATACTTTGACGACCAACAATTGATTCCCATTCAAAATCCTATTTTCCCTAAACCCTAACTTTTAACTCCTAGTTCTAACCCTAAACATAATCCTAAACCTAAAATATCCTTTTTCATTTTTTAGGACCAGCCAAACGTCCTCACTTGGCTCCTTTGGCTTACTATTTTTTTTGAAGACTTCTGGTCTTCACAAGTGTAGTAAAACGAAAACACACACGCTCACTGAGCGAGTCGAGAGGAAATACTTCTCTGTGACAAGGCCGTTTTAAATATGTCACCATGTCTGGCTGGCATTTTGGTGTAAATCCCCTTTGGGGTTTTCATTTTCAAGGTGCTATAAAGAACTGTCGTCTTGTGGGTTCAAAATGAGCCCATCGACTGGAATGTGTTTGGATTTGGGATTAGGTATTGTTCGATTAAAAAAAAAAAAAAAAAAATGTATATATTTTTTTTAATTGTTTTTTTTACTTATAGGGCCAGTTTCCCGGACACAGATTAATCCTAGTCCTGGACTAAAAAGCATCGGTGTGCAAGCTTTTAAAATTCAGCACTTAAACTTAATCTGTGTCAAGGTGACCTTTGGGGTTTCCCCTAAGATTTCTACTATTACTACTAAAGTTTCTATCTCACCCCTAAGGTTTCTGTCTCAGGTTATCTTTACAGTGGATGAACCCGAGAGAACAGGAAACCTTTTGTAAAGATGTGGTTGTATTAATATTTGATAAGGTCTATAAGGGGTCAAGAAGATGGGGGGAAAAGTTCCTTTCTCAGTTGAATAATGCAATGTAGCTGATATTGTGGCTCAGGAACACTAGCATCCTGTTCTATTGTTGAAGGAAAACGAACAAGGATATTTACTGTACTTTACTTCAAGGCTGTTCAACTTGTATAAGACACAAGTTGTTATAGGTTAATTGCTTACCATCTTGTTGCTAGAATCTAAGGACAAATATACCAAGCAGTGTATTTTTATTTGTTTAACCTTTTATTTAACTAGGCAAGTCAGTTAAGAACAAATTCTTATTTACAATGACGGCCTACACCGGCCAAATCCTAACCAGGACGACGCTGGGCCAATTGTGCGCCACCCTATAGGGTCTCTTATGACCGAAAGTAACTTCTAGACATCAGGACTGCGATTACTCACCACGGACTAGCAGAATCCTCTTTTTCCTTTCACGGCTCTGACGAGCCCGACGCGGAGGATACATTAAAAACTAACATCTTATGCTTCACGGTTATACGATGTACTGGCAGGATAGAACAGTGGCGTCTGGTAAGACGAGGGGTGGCGTTGCACGATATCTAAGTAAGTCTCGAGCTATTGCTCGCCTGAGGATCTCATGATAAGCTGTAGACCACACTACCTACTGAGAGTTTTCATCTGTTTTCTTTGTAGCTGTTTACATACCACCACAGTCAGAGGCTGGCACTAAGACCACATTTAATGAGCTGTATTCCGCTGTAGGCAAACAAGAAAACGCTCACTCCTAGTAGCCGGGGACTTTAATGCAGGGAAACTTAAATCCATTTTACTACATTTCTAGCAGCATGTTAAATGTGCAACCAGAGGAAAAAGAACTCTGGACCACCTATACTCCACACACAGAGACTTATACAAAGCTCTCCCTCGCCCTCCATTCGGCATATCTGACCATTCTATACTCCTGATTCCTGCTTACAAGCAAAAATGAAAGCAGGAAGCACCAGTGACTAGATCAATAAACAAGTGGTCAGAGGAAGCAGATGCTAAACTACAGGACTGTTTTTCTAGCACAGACTGGAATATGATCCAGGATTCCTCCGATGGCATTGAGGAGTACACCATCAGTCATTGGCTTCGCCAATAAGTGCATTGATGACGTCGTCCCCACAATGACTGTACGTACATACCCCAACCAGAAGCCATGGATTACAGGCAGCATCCGCACTGAGCTAAAATCTAGACCTGCCTCTTTCAAGGAGCGCGACTCTAACCTGAAAGCTTATAAGAAATCCCGCTATGCCCTTCGACGAATCAAACAGGCAAAGCGTCAATACAGGGCTAAGATCAAATCGTACTACACCGGCTCTGATGCTCGTCGAATGGGGCAGGGCTTGGATGGGGCGTTTTTTGCACGAAAGGGCACAAATAGACGAGCATTTCCATTTAATTAAAAACGTTTTTGTATAAAACATTTTAATAGAAAATCGTGATTTACGTTTTTGGGAAAAAGTGAATTCTACCAGAAACATAGGTGCCTGTGGATGCGAAATCTTTTTTATATGCTGGAATTGTTGCCCATCACGAGAGAGGGTATGACACGAAATTTGGGACCTCTGGCCCTTCGGGAAGTATTTTTAATCATTTTTTGAAAATTTCAGAAATCGGTCGAAAAAATGACAGAGTCCCCACTTTTCACAGCCGTGCACCTGGTGATTGAAAATAGGCACCTGGTAACCCAAAAGTTAAAATACGGTTCTAAATGACTTAACGGTGTTCCAGATACCCATGCCCGCTATGGAAGCACCCTACTACGGCCCTCTATCAATGGGGGCCCGCCCTGAGTGATTTATGGAAGGTTTAATATTTTTTTTTTTTTTCGTGCAACTGGTGATTGAAAACGTGCACCTGGGAACCTAAAATTACATGAGCGGTGTTCCAAAAAGTCATGCCCGCTATGGGAGCACCCTAATACGGACCTTTTATCCATGGGGGACCCTATACATCCGTGCACCTGGTGATTGAAAACGTGCACCTGGGAACCCAAAAATTAAAATATGGTCCTAAATGCATTTAAGGGTCATTCTCATATTAATGCCCGATATGGAAGCACCCTACAAGCACAGCCGAGAACTGCCCAATGACACGAGCCTACCAGACAAGCTAAACTACTTCTATGCTCGCTTCGAGGCAAATAACACTGAGACATGCATGAGAGCACCAACTGTACCGGAAGATTGTGTGATCACGTTCTCCGCAGCCAATGTGAGTAAGACCTTTTAAACAGGTCAACATTCACAAGGCCACAGGGCCAGACCAATTACCAGGACTTGTATTGGGAGCATGTCTTGACCAACTGGAAAATGTCTTCACTGACATTTTCAACCTCTCCCTGTCCGAGTCTGTAGTACCAACATGTTTTTAAGCAGACCACCATAGTGCCTGTCCCCAAGAACACTAAGGTAACCTGCCTAAAAGACTACCGACACGTAGCACTCACGTCTGTAGCCATGAAGTGCTTTGAAAGGCTGGTCATGGCTCACATCAACACCATCATCCCAGAAACCCTAGTCCCACTTCAATTTGCATACCGCCCCAACAGATCCACAGATGATGCAATCTCCATTGCACTCCACACTGCCCTTTCCCAACCTGGACAAAAGAAACAACTACACTACCGTTCAAGAGTTTGGGGTCACTTAGAAAATTACTTTTTGTTTTTTGTCCATTTTAAAAGAACATCAAATTGATCAGAAATACAGTGTAGACATTAATGTTGTAAATGACTATTCTAGCTGGAAAAGGCAGATTTTTTTTTTAATGGAATATCTACAGAGGCCCATTATCAGCAACCGTCGCTCCTGTGTCCAATGGCAATTTGTGTTAGCTAATCCAAGTTTATCATTTTTTAAAAGCTAATTTATCATTAGAAAACCCTTTTGCAATTATGTTAGCACAGCTGAAAACTGTTGGTGCTGATTAATGTAGCAATACAACTGGCCTTCTTTAGACTAGTTGATTATCTGTAGCGTCAGCATTTGTGTGTTCAATTACATGCTCAAAATGGCTAGAAACCAAGCCCTTCTGAAACTGGTCAGGTTATTCTTGTTCTGATAAATGAAGGCTATTCCATGCGAGAAATTGCCAAGAAACTGAAGATCTCGTACAACGCTGTGCACTACTCCTTTCACAGAACAGCGCAAACTTACCTGAATAGAAAGAGTGGAAGGCCGCGGTGCACAACTGAGCAAGACAAGTACATGTGTGTCTAGTTGAGAAACAGACGCCTCACAAGGCCTCAACTGGCAACTTCATTAAATAGTACCTGCAAAACACCATTCTCAATGTCAACAGTGAAGAGGTGACACTAGGCAGAGTTGCAAAGAAAAAGTCATATCTCAGACTGGCCAATAAAAGATTAAGATGGGCAAAAGAACACAGACACTGGACAGACAAACTCTGCCTAGAAGGCCAGCATCCCGGAGTCGCCCCTTCACTGTTGACATTGATAGACCTGTAGTCACGTGCGCCGATTACAAAGATTTGATTTGATACAGCCCGGGATCAAACCAGGGTCTGTAGTGATGCCTCTAGCACAGCGATACAGTGCCTTAGACCGCTGCGCCACTCGGGTGCCCTTAGTTGCTTAGTAAAAGGTGGGGAATGCCATCCCCACCTAAGTGTTTGGTCTGTGTGTGGGTGCATGTGCGTCTCTGACTTTCAGTCATACCTTTCAGGCGTGGAGGGGGCTTTGGGGTGGTAATGATTTTTCCATTGGTGACAATTAGATTAGTAAAGTTCCTAATGTGGTGTAATGGGTTTTTAGTTTCCATTGGCTCTGCTAGCCGGACCCTGGCTGTGTTTTTAAGGCTTGGCTGCCTGCTGCAGTTTAGGAAGAGCCGGGGCTTTTTGATATCACTTTCCGCCAGTCAAGTGAGAGCTCTTTGAGGTCACACACAGCATTTAGAAATGCACGTGGGCCGGGGCGCAGTGCCATACATTTTTGCAGCAGCCTGGCCCGTTTTGTGGCAGTTTGCTCAGCAGTGTCAACGGGGGGGCTCTGGAGTGCCTGCCTCTCCACATTGGGATTAGAGTATACAAAACCAAGCAGGTTGTGATCCCACGTTCCACAGAATTTCCACTGAATTGTCTCCATCAGGATTAGCTCCGCGTCTGTGCGTCCTCGAGTCTGTGTCTTCCTGGCATGTATAAACGTCTTTACGATTCGAAGGCTCCGGAAAGCGCTCCCCATATGGGTGTTTTTGCATTGAGACATTCTGTTAGTGATTTAAATATTTACAAGTATGATGGGTTGATTGTGTGTAGGTGGGGGATTGGAGATTATATGATTTTTCTCACTGACCTCTGGGTCTCCTGTGGGGGCCATGTGGATGGATGTTAATTCTGGAAATAATCCAGGCCTGCATTCATAATGGGAGTCCCCAGTTAGCAGCCCGTTGTGTGTCACTAAATCGAATCAAATTTTTGCATGCGCAAAATTAAACAACTTTACCATAATTCTTACTTAAGAGCCCTTTCCTGACAATGCAGAGCTAAAAAGTAAGAATTTCTCTATATTAAAAAAGGAAATGGTAACACAACGAAGCTATATACAAAGAGTACCGGTAATGCAGGGGTACGAGGAAATTGAGGTAATATGTACATGTAGGTAGGGGTAAAAGTGACTAGGCAATCGGAATATATAATGAACAGAGTAACAGCAGCGTATGTGAGTGAGTGTGTGTGTGTGTGTGTGTGTGTGTGTGGCGTCAATATGCATGTGTTTTGAGTGTCAGCGTAGTATGTGTGAGTGGAGTACAGTGAGTCAATGCAGATGGTCTGTGTAGCCATTTGATTAACTGTTTAGCAGTCTTATGGCTTGCGGGTAGATGCTGTTCAGGAGCCTTTCGGTCCCAGACTTGGCACTGCGGTACCACTTGCCGCGCGGTAGCCGAGAGAACATTCTATGACTTTGTGGCGCTGAAGGGAATAACAGCCGGTTTACGAGCTATTTTTTTTGTTGATCTGATCTGAACTTTTTCTGGACACAATGTTTCCGCCGTCGTCTCCGATGAACGAAAAGAGCCTCTGGACATCAGAACAGCGTTCACTAACCTCGATTTGGATGAGGGTTTCTACTTTGAGTCGGTGGCGAAAGACACGGAGGCTGTCGTGTGGGATGCCTGACAAGACTACTTTGGCGAGTGGATAAACCGGCGCTGCCCTCCGTTCTATTGTCGAACGTGTAGTCACTGGAGAATGAACTGGACGAGCTCTGTTTGAGACCATCCTATCACTGTGATCTGAGGAACTGTAATATCCTATTTCTCAGAGTCGTGGTTGAACAAGGACATGGGTATTATACACAAGCGTTCAAAAGTTTGGGGTAATTTAGAAATGTCCTTGTTTTTTAAAGAAAAGCACATTTCTTTTGTCCATTTAAAATAACACAAAATTGATCAGAAATAGTGTAGACATTAGTTAATGTTGTAAATTACTTTGTTGCATGGAAATGGCAGATGTTTTTTTTTTTTAATGGAATATCTACATAGGCGTACAGAGGCCCATTATCAGCAACCGTCACTCCTGTGTTCCAATAGCATGTTGTGTTAGCCTTTTAAAATGATTATCTTTAATTAGCTAATTGATCATTAGAAAACCCTTTTGCAATTAAACTCAGCAAAAAAATAAACGTCCTCTCACTGTCAACTGCATTTATTTTCAGCAAACTTAACGTGTAAATATTTGTATGAACATAAGATTCAACAACCAACATAAACTGAACAGGTCCCACAGACATGTGACTAACAGATATTGAATAATGTGTCCCAGAACAAAGGGGGGGATCAAAATCAAAAGTAACAGTCAATATCTGGTGTGGCACCAGATTTGCCTGTTCTTGCTGTGAGATGTTACCCGGGGGGAATGGCCCTAGCCCTCACCCTCCGTTCCAACAGGTCCCAGATGTGCTCAATGGGATTGAGATCCAGGCTCTTCGCTGGCCATGGCAGAACACTGACATTCCTGTCTTGGAGGAAATCCCGCACAGAACGAGCAGAATGGCTGGTGGCATTGTCATGCAGGAGGGTCATGTCAGGATGAGCCTGCAGGAAGGGTACCACATGAGGGAGGAGGGTGTCTTCCCTGTATCACACAGCGTTGAGATTGCCTGCAATGACAACAAGCTCAGTCCGATGATGCTGTGACACACTGCCCCAGACCATGACGGACCCTCCACCTCCAAATCGATCCCGCTCCAGAGTACAGGCCTCGGTGTAACGCTGATTCGTTCGACGTTAAACGAGAATCCGTCCATCACCCCTGGTGAGACAAAACAGCGACTCGGCAGTGAAGAGCACTTTTTGCCAGTCCTGTCTGGTCCAGCGACGGTGTGTCTGTGCCCATAGGCGACGTTGTTGCCAGTGATGTCTGGTGAGGACCTGCCTAACAGGCCTACAAGCCCTCAGTCCAGCCTCTCTCAGCCTATTGCGGACAGTCTGAGCACTGATGGAGGGATTGTGCGTTCCTGGTGTAACTCGGGCAGTTGTTGTTGCTATCCTGTACCTGTCCCGCAGGTGTGCGGATCGATACAGTCGAACATGTGCAGGTGTTGTTACACTTGGTCTGCCACTGCGAGGACGATCGGCTGACCATCCTGTCTCCCTGTAGCGCTGTTTTAGGCATCTCACAGTATGGACATTTCCATTTATTGCCCTGGCCACATCTTTAGACCTCATGCCGCCTCGCAGCATGCCTAAGGCACGTTCACACAGATGAGCAGGGACCCTTTCTTTTGGTCTTTTTCAGAGTCTGTGGAAAGGCCACTTTAGTGTCCTAAGTTTTCATAACTGTGACCTAAATTGCCTGCCGTCTGTAAGCTGTTAGTGTCCTAACGACTGTTCCATAGGTGCATGTTCATGATTTGTTTATGGTTCATTGAACAAGCATGGGAAAATGTGCTTAAACCCTTTACAATGATCTGTGAAGTTATTTGGATTTTTACGAATTATCTTTGAAAGACAGGGTGCTGAAAAAGGGACGTTGCTTTTTTGCTGAGTTTGTTAGCACAGCTGAAAACTGTAGTGCTGATTTTAAAGAAGCACTACAACTGGCCTTTTTGAGTAGTTGAGTATCTGGATCATCAGCATTTGTGGGTTCAATTACAGGCTCAAAATAGACAGAAACAATCAATCAAATGCATTTATACAGTGAAGCGTCAACTTTGGGATGCTGGCCTTCTAGGCAGAGTTCCTCTGTCCAGTGTCTGTTCTTTTGCCCATCTTAATCTTTTATTTTTATTGGCTAGTCTGAGATATGGCCTTTTCTTTACAACTCTGCCTAGAAGGCCAGCATCCCGGAGTCGCCTCTTCACTGTTGATGTTGAGACTGGTGTTTTGCGGGCACTGTTTAATGAAGCTGCCAGTTGAGGACTTGTCTGTTTCTCAAACTAGACACTCTAATGTAATTGTCCTCTTGCTCAGTTGTGCACCGGGGCCTCCCACTCTTTCTTTTCTTGTACGGGGTGGACCTTTTCTCAACCCCGACCATCAATGAAAACCCAGCAGTGAAGAAAAAAACGCGCACTATTAAATTGAACACAATGTGTATCTAAGGAAAACCGTCCAAAACATGCACCACACAGAATATTTCTCTGGGGAAGAACAGCATACTTCTCTTCCCTCAATCTTCCTCCATCACATCTCTCTCTAATCGGATGGTAAATCCCTGCATTTTGCACAGTGTCTGTTTTGTCTAGCGTGTTTTGTGTATGTTTTGCATTGGCTGCCTGATTTTTAGCTCTGTCTTTCCCCTGGGCAGCAACTGGCTTGAGTGCCATTTGAAAGCTGGACCGGTAAATTGCACCAGGATTTCACCTCACTCTTTTTTTAATGGAAACTAAACCTCCAAACATCTGCTTCTTGATGTTTTAATCAATAGTTTCTCCTCCAATTAATTGAACTTTGTTAAATTTAGTCTCAAGTGGAAGTCCAACCTCTTGGTTTTGACTCTCACATCTTCAAAGTCTTCTCATGTGTCCAACCTTTTGGTGCTCCCCTAAAACACTTGTAACTAAGGGACAGTAGAGGACATTACGAAGTCCACTAGTTTATCAACAAAACACATCTGTCCCTATGAAACCCCTCGCACTCTATAGGAAAGCAACCAGTAACTGCTCAAGTCTTAAGGGACTGCAGTGCCTTGACCTATCAAGGCAAGCACTCCCTGTTGCTTTAACCTTGTTGAATAGAATTTAATTAAATTGAATCGACCCTCCGTGGGAACATTTGTCACAGAGGCTCAAAAGCATTACACACGCGTGCACACCGCTTATAGCGAGTGCTGTTTTAGTGATCAACTTAAGGTGATCAAATTGGCCTGTGCTGATATGATTACTGTATGGAGAGTGCACTGCACCATGCTTTAGACTTTTAAACACAGTGGGTTTTTCTCTTCCCTGGTCACGTGGTGTATCTGATAGCTTTGGCTCAGTTACGCCGCATGACATGTGACCCATGAGTCGGTGTCTGCAAACCTCAGGAGGAGAGAAAGAGAGGGAGGGACAGACATTTTCTGGTCTTGGATCAGCTTGGGGAAGCACAGCCTCTCCAGCTAGGCTGTCCTCTATGATTATTCTGTCTCCATGATCCACACTACGATGGCTTCAGGGGGCGTCAATGTGGAGTGCCTTTATGTGGGTGTGTCGCTATGAGTAACTTGCTGCTTTTCTCCAGGATCTACGGCTTTGCGCGGAGAGCAACACTTTATTTGAGAAAGCGTGCGTGAGTGTGTTTTTTAAAAAGCTTTTTAGGTTCAGCGAACCTCTGCCTGATGGTTGCGATCGCTGGAGGGCAGTTAGAAGAGTGAGAAATGTAGAATCTCTGCTCTCACCCCCTGCCGAGCTCCCTCAGCCTAAAAGGTCATGCCAGAGGTGCTGTTTCTTTGGGATGTTCTGTCTGCTCTGTTCATATCAACTCTGCTCTGTCAGTTGGCAGATTGAACTAAGTATTTGCACCCCTTTCAGCGACGTGACATTCCAGCGGTGTTTAGCTAGTCAAGTTGGCAAGGGACCGGAAATCTGCCTTTCCACCATGTGCTGTGGTCGAAAGCTATTCCTCTGAGGCCTGGGTCATATTCATTATGGCACACCGTAGCAATATATTTTGCAACGGAAATAAAACAAATGATTGTATTATTGGTCAAATCCAGGTAGTCCTGTTTCAGCCCGTTTTCTTCTGTTTGGTTCCGAGATTAGGTGTGTTGGAAAACACCTTTGGGTGCAAGAGCAGAGGCTAACACCTCCATTCCTTCATAGTTGAGGGGAGTGGTGGGGGTACAGAATAGGACCAGAATGAGATTGCCCTGCGTTCCCCATCTTGGTGTCATCTTTAGCTGTGAACACACACTTTATCATGCAGATGTTTTCACGGCAGTTTAGAGTGGAGGTCAGGATAGTGATTGTGTGACATTGCATATCTAGATTAGAATTCCAAGGAATATCCTTGTGGAATTCTAGGAAGTTGAATCAGCCTTGAGGGACATGTTAGGACAAATAAATCATTCTACAGAATATTTTGCCCTTCGTAGCTGAAACTGAAATACCATATGACAAATACGACCTTTCCTAATCTTAGTTTTAGCTCTGTTACTGCTCACTGTTCAGAATATTTGACTTTCTTTTGGCTGTACTTGCATGCTCTAGTATAAACACTAGGCTGGAACGTAGCCTATGGACAGCTGGAAATTGGGCAGCTTGGCTGATCTAACCTTCCTCGGTTTTCAAACAATATACTACACTGATGTGAAATACCAGCATTCCAATTGGAGACTCATTCCATTAAATAGGCCTGCACTCTAGGTACGCATGTCCTTGGCTGGAAGGCTGGTATTTCACGTCAGTTTGGATTTAGGGCTTGTTACGGTGACCATATTACGGCCACACCGGCGGTCACGAGTTATGATGGCAGTCAAATTCTGTGTGACTGTTCAGTCACGGTAATTAGGCTTCTCCAAGCTCTGATGCTGCTGATGGTCATTAGTAGCCAACTGCCTGGTGCTCCGCACTCTTGTCCCTCTAATCACTCTGACATCAATGCAAATGTAATCGAACACTTCATGAGGGCCCATGTTGCACAACATTTCTATAGGCTATGCAATTGCATGAGAAGACAGTGATGGCATCTACTAAAAAGAGGAGGATCCCATCAGCTCTCTATAGGCTAGGCCTACTATATTTATTTCTCAACCTTCCTAATATTAAGCACGTTGCTTCTCTTTACAACAGGAGTATAGCCTACCTGGCTGGCATGAAAATGAATCACAGGAAAAGCGTCCTCCATTTGCTATTTAAGTGCATAGATGACACGTTTTTCTTTCGCTGCCCCTGTTTCGAGACCAATTTCATACATATATTTCATTCATATCATGTTTCTTTAGACCTGCTTAAAATAAATAATGGATATATTGTGATGGTTTAGGCTACATTACATGGATTTATTAGACTTTAAAAAATGTAGATGTTCCAAAGGTCTGCATCAGTGGCTTGTAGGTCATGCGTGGAAGCCAGTAGATGCTAAATGTGTTTGTGTTTAATTAACGATCAATTACCATGAGACCGGCAGTTATTTGCTTGACAATCACCGGCTGACAAAATTTCATGACCGCCACAGTTGGAGTCCTTGGGAAAGCACTGTAAATCCAAAGTGCTCGTCACTGGGATGGAGCACACCTCATCCACTCGTGTTGAGCACCCCATGGGTGTTTGTATTACCTAGTACTGCAGGGAATAAAGACATGGCTACATTCCAATGCAGCTACTCAGGATACAATAGTGTATTTATGGAGTGTAGCTACATTATCTCTACTGGTGGATCTTGGCATAGATTCGGTGGCCTGTAAGGCTGTAGTCGGTCATTTTAGCAGTGGTTAGTTTCTGATAGTCCCAGATACATATTGATGAGACTGGCTGACTCCACTCTGTTTGAAGTCCAAGGCCAACACGGACTGGGCTCCAGCTTTCTTCACTGACCATCACCTGGCCTAGCCAAAACTTAGCCTAGCCAAAAACTAGCCTAACCAAATCCCAACCTGGCCAAGACTAGGTTGCATTCCAAATATGCGTATTCTTTAGAGGACTGCACAGATGACAAGATCATAATGCAATTTTTATCCACTTCTAGAGACTGTATTTTTTTTACAAAGCCTGGAGACTAATTTGTCTGGCACACACACCGAGCCACAGAAATACACATGCTAACATCTTCAGTGTAAAAAGAGCAGTGAGTAAGCTCTCTAGCTACAGTGGTTCCTCCTTTTTAAAGTTGTGTCATAGCATTCTATGGCACGTTATTTGTCAGGGATTTTTTTTAACGTTAATGCAAGTTAGTGCTAGTTTGACCACCAGAGGGCAACTTTGGCATTACATATTGGCATTACTAGAGAATTTAAAACTTTTTTTGTAATAACAGTACATGGGATTGATTTTAAGAAATGTGGCTTAATTAATTTGATTAATATTATGGTGTTTCTATTTCGAGAAAACAAAACCCTCAGGGTTTCCGTTAGGATGGAATGGAAAATATTGCACTGTACAATGTGATGGTCGGGAGTAGGCTACAGCATATGAAGATTGGAGGATTCTAAATTAATATCTAAGGGGCATAACATTCAAACACCGTAATTGTAGAGTAACCAATACTCATTTCGCCTATGGTAGGCCTACAGTTTATATTTTTTTCAATAACTCTCCACCAATAATGACATTTAGAGGGTTGGACGATTCTAAATTAATATCTAAGGGGCATTTTCCTTTAGGATCTGTAAGAATATCTAAGGAGCTTTTATATAATTCTTAATTAATCCCAGGACCCCATGTTAGACAAATGTGTGTTCGATAAAGTACATAATTTATGTCAAAATACCTCCTTTTTGTTCGCGTTTAATTCACTAATTCACAAGGCGCAGGCACTTAGTCAAGACAAAGTCAAAACAGTTCCATTACAGTTCGTCGAAACATGTCAAACGATGTATATAATCAACCTTTAGGATGGTTTTATCATAAATCTTCAATAATATTCCAACCAGACAATTCCTTTTGTCTTTAGAAATGAAAGGGAACGGAGCGCGCTCTCACGGCCGCGCGCATGACTAAACTAATGGCATTCTGCCAAACCCCTGAGTCAAACAACTCTTATTCGCTCTCCCTTCATAGTAGAAGCCTGAAACAACGTTCTAAAGACTGTTGACATCTAGTGGAAGCCTTAGGAAGTGCAATATGACCCCATAGTCACTGTATTTTGGATAGGCAATCACTTGGAAAAACTACAAATGTCAGATTTCCCACTTCCTGGTTAGATTTTTTCTCAACTTTTTGCCTGCCATATGAGTTCTGTTATACTCGGACATCATTCAAACAGTTTTGGAAACTTCAGTGTTTTCTATCCAAATCCACTAATTATATTGCATATTCTAGCTTCTGGGCCTGAGTAGCAGGCAGTTTACTCTGGGCACCTTATTCATCCAAGCTACTCAATACTGCCCCCCCAATACTGCCCCCCAGTCCCAAAGAAGTTAACTGACTTGCCCAGTTTAATAAAGGTTACACTAAGAGCATAACATTTCTACACCCTGATTTTCTAATTCTAGTCTAACCAATACCCAAACGGAGATAGTGAAAATAAAATATCTCATTGATTTATCAAGACCAGTCCAAATGCTTGTCTCAGAGCAACGCGAAACGGTGCTAAAATAGTTGTAGGCTATTGCTTCTAACTTCAATATGCCCTTTAAATAAATAAGATCTACACCACTTTAAGCAGCACATTACTCAACACTAGTGAGACTCATGTCGCCTACGGTAGGCCTACAGTATATTGAAAAATATGACTTGACTCTCCAATAATTACATATAGATGATATATCTAATTCAGTGATATCTATTCCCACAGTAATTTGTCATGGATCCATACCTAAATAAAATAGGCACATTGAAAGAGTATTTTTATCATTATTTTATTAATTAAAGCATACTGATGCCATTATTAGTTACGTTGTTTTAGTTTGAATGTGCAGACTGTCACTAAGAACAGGGGGAATGTTTTCCTAGTCAGTGCCATTTAGTGCAATGTCCCTTAAATATTTTAGATTTCGTTTTCAAATAACATAAAATGAGCAAGGAAAAAGGCCATTCTTGGACATGGTGATACATTGTTACTAAATTGTAAATAAAGACAGTTTGTTATTTAGAATGATTTATTTCTGAGAAAAACCCACAGTCATCTCATGGGTCTCCCAGTCGAGGTCGGCACGGGTATTGAACCAGCATCTGTAGTAACACTGCCATGCAACATCTTAGAGCGTTGCGCCACCCAGGCGCTGAATAACGTGATCGGTCGGGAGTGGCCTACAGTATTACAGTAAGAGCAGAATAAAAATAAAAACTTTAACAGTTTTAGTAAGTGACACTGAAGTCGTGCACAATTATCAGTTTCTATTGAGGTTTCTGTCGCCCATTCATTGTCAGAGACGCAGTAGGACACAGAGCACTGAATATGCTTTTAACTCTCTCTTGCGCTGGTCTGGAGCAATGAAGTGGTGACGCAGGGTACCGTACTAAACCACAAATGAAGTCTTAAGTCCTGCGGCGTAAGCTCTCAACTTTTCAAGGAGGAACCACTGTAGCTAGCTAGCACAAAGTTTGACATTCTTTTTCTACGCAGTCAGACAGAATTAGACTTTGGTCTGCTCTCTGAACCCAGTGATGGCCTGGAAGGAGCCAACACAGTGAGTGGGCGTGGGTGATGTTTACAATGCGAATGCACACATTAGTCAAACATGACTTTGTTACGGTTACCGCTTCTCATTTGTGGCCTGGTTTAGTACCTTACAATCACATGGTTGAGACACATTGTAGGTCAGAAGTTCAATTTCATCTAAAAATATAAATGATTTAATATAATTGCATGCTGTATCTCAGATAGCACACTAAAAAGGTTCAGCTAATGATGATGCGCCACTCATTTAAATAAACATGGCATTTGAATCAGTCTTTCCTCCAACGACTAGAATTATGTCACTGATCACATACTTTTTTGTATTTTTCACTGCGTCTGTGTGTGCACGTGCTTTGATACAGGGCTGTACCATATTTTACGATCTACCGGTATTGTTGCACGGACCGGGTTTGGGTTTTTACTTGACCTCTACTTGACCTGTATTTAAATGTGATGCGTATTTAAATGTTTGGTTTGTTGAATGTGATCTGTGTAACATCCCATTTGTTTAATAGTTTACTCCATACCGTGTTCTCACACAGACCTCGCCCCGCCCCGTCACTCAAGGAGCACATTTGTTGTACCTCAACCAGGAGACGCTTGCGTTCAGGTCTCTCTCAAAATATATTAGCTACATGGAGTACCTAAAGAGAACATTCAATGTAGCCAAAGATTATAGGGTTTGTAATGGCAAATAATGTCCCCCCCCCGCATCGCAATGGGATTCGATAAACTATTAACATCCTTTGCTATATCAATGGTGTGATGAGCAAATAATATGTAACATTTAGGCTATTTACTGCCTAAATTACGTTCTTTTCATCCCCGTTATGGAAACACTTGTCAACATCTTGGTTCCTACCCTGTTACAATAACGCCTCCCTGGCATTCAAGTGCCCACTATCCCATTAACTACAGAATTAGAATAGTCATTATATTTTCATGATTCCAACAGTTCACCCAAGTGTTTTACTCTAAATCCCAAGTTGAGTTGCAATTGCAACATTTGGTTAAAATTAAGTCTTAGTTTGTTTGCCCATATCGTGTAGCCCTACATGGCAGTGTGGAAATTATCTCAACTGGGTGCAGGAAATGTAAAAAATGCTGATTTAAAAAATATATATATTTAATTGAACAGAATCAGAATGGAGAAAGGCCCATTGAAATAACTTAGAATGTATGTGTTGCCACCCTAGGGTAACGCACTACTCATGAAGCCATTCTTTGGCTGTCAGTGTAAATTTGAAATCATTAGGCCTACGATGACAAATATAGTGTTTTATGTCTGTGAGAGAGCAGCAGGGACAGTGAAATGTCAACATTCACATACCATTTAAGGAAAAATCGCTTATGGCAGCAATTGCAGCCAACCCTTAGATGTGACTTTGTGTGTTCCCAATACTCCTTAGGTGGCATGCCAGACAGACACACTGGCAAACCAAAATTGAGGGGCATGATCAGTCTTGTGATGAGCCTCAGGCTGGCTCTTTATTCAGGAGAGCTGTGCGTTGACTGTCAGTCCTATTCACAGAGCGTTGTCTCAAAACAGATGGGGTCGAGTTGTTTGCAACAGGGCCATGAGGGATGGATGCACCGCCACAGGCTTTAATACTCACACATGCGTCAGAGCAGAATAGTACATGAGGGTCTCTCTGAGTAAATGTGTGTACAGTAGTGCCTGAATGGAGTCTGTGTATGTGTGCGAGAGCGCTCTGCCTGCCTCAGCTAAGCAGATGACTCACAGATAATGTGTGATAGGATAACCCTTCTCCACTCGGCTTGCTCTGTGTCTCCTGGAGCTTTGGTCTCCTAAATGTTTAATATCTCAAACTGGAGTCTGTTACAGAGGAAGAACCCCAGCAGTCAACACACTGCAACATCTGAACCCATGAACTAGACCTCTCTCTCTCTCTCTCTCACTTTTCATCATTCACCCTATATTCATATGACCCCAATCACCCCATTACCTGATGAATCACCTCATCTCTCTCCTTCCCTCTTCTCATCCCTCTCTTCTCCCATTTATAAACCGGTGCTAAGCCCCCTCTACAGGCTTGTCTCAGCAGGCATGGCATTACATAGCGTTTCATTTCATTTCCTGTGATTAACCGAGCTTGCTGCCAGGACCAAGAGGGCTGGGGCTTTTGGAGTCCCCACTCACGCTGCACTTTAAAAGCACGCACACAGACGCACATTTTAAAAAGGGGAAGCGGAAGGAGCTGAAGACAGCGGCACCCTAGGCGGTTATGCTCCGGTTTTCCGGAATATCAGACCATTCCTAAAGCTAGTAAGGGGATATTCCGTTCAGGACAAGACTGAGGGTGTTAAGAGACCCCTGCCTAAGTCTGGGATAAACCTGAGATCGGGTTGGCTGAGATTGGACATTGAACCTGAGTATGCTTATCTGTGTGTGTGTGTCTCTGTCGTGTGAGTGAGTTGCGCGCATGCGTCTGTGCTTACTCAGCGGAACAGATATATATTCTTCAAGCTGGGTCATGACGTTCCCTCAATGTCGTCATTGCGACAGCTGTGCACTCTTGGCTGACGTTCACACGTTACTTGAGTTATGCTCCATTAAACTCCTTGTGCAGTATTTTATTTTGAAGAGCCGCAAAGCGGATGTAAATGTTCTTTGCTCTGATCGTGAACTTTTCACCTTGGTCAGACATGCTCTGGGCTGGGCGCTCTGACCTTATCTGGTTGAAAATGGCTTTTCATTGTAGTTCTATCCATCCAATGTGAGGTACTGTATATTCAGTCTGAGACTGCCATGGTATAAGTGTTTTCTATTTATTTGTTACTCCTTTTTCTCCCCAATTTCGTGGTATCCAATTGTCTCATCGCTACAGCTCCCATGCGGACTCGGGAGAGGCGAAGGTCGAGAGCCGTGCATCCTCTGAAACGCATCCCGACCAAGCCACACTGCTTCTTGACACAATGCCAACTTAACCCGGAAGCCAGCCGCACCAACGTGTCGGAGGAAACACCGTACACCTTGCGACCGTGTCAGCGTGCACTGCACCTGGCCCGCCACAGGAGTCGGTAGTGCTTTGATGGGACAAGGACACACCTGCCTGCCAAACCCTCCCCTAACATGGCCGATGCTGGGCCAATTGTGCGCTGGGCCAATTGTGCGCTGGGCCTATTGTGCACCACGCCATGGGTCTCCCGGTCGCGGCCGGCTGCGACAGAGCCTGGACTCGAACCCAGAATCTCTAGTGGCACAGCTAGTGTAAAGTATTTTCTGCAGACGTCAAATCGAGGGGCGTTGTACAAAACAAGTTAGTGATTTTGGATCGTCTTTAACCAATCAGACTTTTAAAGCCAATTACTATTTCCAAAACCACTGCTTTACCCACGTGTACAGGCTCTAACCAACCCATTTGTTTCTGGAACCAATATGAATTAGGACCGGGATGATATCAGTATCGTGGTAAGGAAACAAAACACGAAGCGGATGAAGTTCTTTAGGAAAACAGCCCTAATGTTGGAAACAAACAGTATGTTGTCATCCAGAGGCGCATTTATTTATTTTCCAAGCTATAGCACACAGCAATTTACATACAGCGCGTTTTTAAAGGACCATAGAGTTGCTTTGTGTGTTTTTAATTTTTCCATGGATAGAAAAAAAAAAGCCAGAGATGGAATGTTGTTTGCATTCAAGTCGTCGTCGGGGAGGAGATCAAATCCAGACTCGAGGACACGAAACGTTAGTGGGCGTAGCGTTTGGCCGGAGCGACGTGGATGAGTAGCCAGGCAAAAGTCTCTGCCCTTGTCGCAGAGAACTCCCTTGAGCTGATATGTTCACCGCAGCAACAAGGCTAGCGCCTTCTAGTCGAGGACAATTGTCCTCCTTCCACCATTAAATAACTCCTTCATTATCTGCCCTTCGTAAAGACATTGTGATGAATTACACAGCCAGGCTGGAACAGGGGAGGAAGAGATGTAGGGAGTGGGCAGACAGAGAGGAGGAGGAGGAGGGAAAGTGATGGACTGGAATGTGAGAGGGAACTAAAAACGGCTAGCGCAAGGACATCTTCAAGCACCGGTGCCTTTTCTCATTTGTTGTACGTCCACTGCGGCCTGACGGATGGCGCTTGGCAAGAGCGCTGAGTTAGATTGATAACATGCTCCTAATATGATTAATAGCCTGCAGCACGCTGCTGCAGGACGAACCGATGGCTTTTTAGTTTGCTTCGGGAGGAACCAATGACCTTTTTAGTGACGTAGCAACAGCGGTGGTGCATTCCTGTGTCACGACACAAGGTTTCCCTCTGCAGTGGGGGTGGGGCGGTATCACAGACTGTTCCACAGCTGTAGGATGACATCCTGTAACCAATGATGATAATGATACTTAGAAATTTGACCAATGTCCTTCAGTGACGCAAATGGTCATTCCTGAGTCACGACATGAGATTTCCAACTCTGCAGCGAGGCTGCTGTAGTATCAGACTGCCATATCTCCTTTCCATTCATGACCAATGACATGATACTTTATCGTCTGCTTGCACCGAAATTTGCCTTTCATCATATGCTCCTATAGCACAAGGATAACGAACTTAATGCATGATGTAACTAATAAGGGACAACTTGGCAGGTGGATGAGTTATAATAACAGTTGTGGGCCTATTCAGTCTGTGACCTCTCAATGATTCTAAAGGATAGGAGACCAGGAAGGGAAGGCCTTTTGGACAGTGGACACATCCAGTGTTAGTTAAGTTACTTTGCTACAGTAACTTCTAATGCTAGCCACTATAGCCACTAATTTGAGTGTCATGTTATATCAAAATAAATGAGCATTGTTTAAACAACTGTCTAGCAACAGATGACTGTTGAAAGCGATGTACACATGGGGAAATAATCAGGAATATAATATCTCATGGGCATGCATTCTAATCACTTTATTCCATTTGAGTCCGGTGCTACAGGAGACGGTGTCATTCAACCCTCGACACGAGTCGGTGTATGTGCGAGACAATTAGCTGAAAGCGATTTTTGCTTTTCAAAACGGGTGTTTTATTTGACAGCTCCTCAACACTGTAAAAAATGTTCATGTCAAGATTTCGCTTCAAATGTCCAACATTTTGCTTGTGCAGCAAGTCTTAACCATGGCTGTATGTACAGGCAAGGCATACAGGGAGGGATTGACGATGGGAGAAATTAACAATGGGAGAGAGTGCTAGGTTCAGGGACAGTTACTGCAAAGGCCTGAATTAAGTGGAGAGAAATTCACAGTATATAAATAGTCAATAAAAGGATGTGGCCATAAACTCAGAATGTAGCTTTTTTTCTCTCCAAGAAACACAACAGGAGTTGACAGGCAAATGTAAATGATCAGAGCAGCGATTTTGATACAGAAAAAAATGAAAACGCAACTGTTCTGAAACCAAATGCAGGGTTGTATCATTTGGCACCAAATTGAAAGAAGGGAAAAAAATGGTCTGAAACAAGAAGGGACTACCTGAACTTGTCCGATAAGAAATACAAAACATGTCTTTGCTTATTGTGTTCCCTAATGAACACAACCCATGTTGTGTAACTGTTTATGGTTTTCCATGTCTAACTAACCACTGTATAGGGCTCTCACAGCAGCCATTGTGACACAACAAGCTCATTGTCTCCAGTGTATTCACTGCCAACATCATTCATAATATTTAGCCATTCTAATTTATCTAGAGTCCCTCAGGAGGAAAGAGCGCCGATGGGCCAATTAAGCGGTGCCACAGGTGAGGAGCTGAATCCCCAAACAAAAGCATATTAACCAAACCAATAGGCCTGTATTCAGACAAGAACACACACATGCAGGCAGGTGCAACGTGCAAACAAATTCCATTGTTGCAGGTAAGCACACGAGCGTGCATGCGCACGTACTCTATCCCACGTCTCTCTCCGTTTCTCTCACACACGGGGGCTTTTACATTTTTCGTGGGATCTCCAAAATGAAACGCAGTACTTGGAGAGTTTATGGAGCATGACTCAAGTATTGTGTGAATGTCAGCCAAGCGCGCAGCCGTTGCAGGAACTCAATTACGACAATAAGGGAACCTCATGTCCCAGCCTGCCCTGAAGAATATAAATCTCTTCTGCCAAGTAAGCACATGCGTGCAACACACAGGGGGCTTTCAGGGTTTACAGGTGCCTTCTACTCCTTTTTCCAACTAGTGCATTAGCAAATTATTTTCCTCATCTACTAGTTCTATGAGAGTATTCACGCATACTGAGAAATTGAAGTAGAGTGCTCAATCTGGAGACTTCAGCAGGGTCGAGAGGCATTTAAGTTGGTCTCAGCAAATCTCATACATTTTTACTAGGAAGTTGACATTTTGTCAAGGGTTCACTTAATCCATAAAAAAATGTATTCTTGCGACCTATTGTATCGTGAATGTCATTGATGCTCAGCAGGGACACAGTGTCTAAAATTGTAATATTCTACAAAGGGAAAAGGCACTGTTTTAAGCCTTACGTGCTCTCCTAAGACATCAATGTGTGTGTACGGAGATGCATTTGTGTGTCAACACTCAAACTGTGTGCCAGCATGTGTTTGGCTTGATTTGGACTGAAATCATACAGCATCAACCACGACACGTGAGTGTGTGTTTGTGTGCACTTCCACTCGTTTGCAACTATGATGGCTATGCACTACCACCACTGTGGACATCAAGAGCAGTGCAATTCCCTTTTATGTTTTAACTGTGAATGTTATCCCGCAGTGAAGCTCATCATGCTTCATAGGACTTCAAACCCCAGAAAGTCAGCAGGGGAAGGCATTAATGACTGCACTACCACAACTGTCAGGGCTACCACTGGGGACTGCGATATTCCAAATAAATGCATCCTTCTGTCCTCCCTTCCTTGAGGGATCTGTAAGTGAATGGACAGGTGAAGACATGGTTTCAACTCCCTTGCTTTCATCAATCTTACCATGTTAGATCAGTGGCTTTACCCAAGGAAATAATGAAAGAGGTGACTTTTTAAAGTATTCAGACTGGGCCAGAGACTGACTCAATGCAAGGAATGAATAATACTGTATGTAGCGATAGATGGAACAGTGGAATTAAATTCAGTATGAGTCGTCAGGCAACATCGACTTGGCTTTGAAAATAGTTTGCTAGCGGAGACACATACTTTCATTTTTTTTCAGCTAGTGTAAGCCTTGACGTACAGTACAATGGCTTACTGAATGTGGACGATTGCATTGCTGATGGAAGAACCAGATTGAACTAGAATGCTGATAAAATAACTATTATAAAATAATTCTTGAGTGGCTCCTGTTACAGCAAAAACCTTTGCTCTTTAGCTTTTCCCTCTCGCAGTCTAAACATATACTTGTCACGGAAAATATGTCTGCACTTTAGTCTAAAGTAGGGTTGAATGGCGGGAACCCATTTGCCGAGGTATACCGGGATTTACCGCCCTAAACCAATCCCTTTGCCTGGGATAAATAACTGTGAGAAACCCGGTAAAATATAATTCAATTATTTATATGAACAGCATGGTGTGAAATTGGACTGTTAAATTATATGCCATGTCTAAATCTGGCTTCTCTACGGCCTTTGCATGATGAATCAACTCTCATGGTGGGCACAGACAGCCCATCTCAGTATGGAGCGCAGTTCACAATGCATCATCCCTCATGGTAACTTTTTCTTGTGACATTTGCTGCAGCATAGCCTATGCTATAATAATAGACACACACGCGATAACATACGCATTATACATACACATGGATTTAGTACTGTAGATATGTGATAGTGGTGGAGTAGGGGCCTGAGGGCACACAGTGTGTTGTCAAATCTGTGAATGTTTTAAAATGGCATAAAATGCCTTAATTTTGTTGGACCCTAGGAAGAGTAGCTGCTGCTTTCGTTGTCTCCATCAACTTCATTCAAATTGCATCCAAAATAGATGATCCTGTTCTAGATTGAGATATATAAATATACAGTGGGGCAAAAAAGTATTTAGTCAGCCACCAATTGTGCAAGTTCTCCCACTTAAAAGATGAGAGGGCTGTAATTTTCATCTTAGGTACACTTCAACTATGACAGACAAAATGAGAGAAAAAATCCAGAAAATCACATTAGGATTTTTAATGTTTTTATTTGCAAATTATGGTGGAAAATAAGTATTTGGTCACCTACAAACAAGCAAGATTTCTGGCTCTCACAGACCTGTAACTTCTTCTTTAAGAGGCTCCTCTGTCCTCCACTCGTTACCTGTATTAACCTCTTGCGACGAGCAATCCCGTATCCGGGAGCGTAATCATAGCCTCAAACGCATTAGCATAACGCAGCGGACATAAATACCCCTAGAAACTCGCAAATTAAATAAAATAAATATATTCAAACACAAGCTTAGCCTTTTGTTAACAACACTGTCATCTCAGATTTTCAAAATATGCGTTACGCTAGACACGCATTTGTGTAAGTTTATCATGGCATAATGCTATGCTAGGCTCCGCTGGCAGCAGGCAACATTTTCACGAAAATAAGAAAAGCAAATTAAAGTAAATTAAATAATTTACCTTTTGAAGAACTTCAGATGCTGTCACTCAGGAGACTCTCAGTCAGATGGCAAATGTTCCTTTTTGGCCTGATTGGTGTACTGCTGCAGAGATAGTTGTCCTTCTGGAAGGTTCTCCCTGTGAATGTTCTAGAACTTTGTCAGTGTGACCCAATGTTTTTTTTTTTTTTTTTTTGCAAACATTTTGAAAAAACTGTTTTCACTTTGTCATTGCTGAGGAGTTTTTTAAAAATGTAATCCATTTTAGAATTAGGCTGTAACTAACAGAGTAGGAAAAAGTCAAGGGGTCTGAATACTTTGAAGGTACTGTATGTTGTGAAAAGTATTAATGAATCAGCATACTAATTATACAAATGGGTCCTATTGTATTTCAAAATTAAAATCAAATTCGCTAGTCTATACTTGGAACTTTTTTATTATTTGTATTATTTATTACAAAAAACACAAGGAATGGTTAACATTAAAGTATTAGAACATGAAGGACAAACAATACAGCATCACGACACTATCAAACATGTATCAGTCTTTCCGCAATGGAGCCATCCTTGTGTGAGGGTGCGTGTGCATGATAGTGATATTAAATATGTCATTGTTTCCTTTTTCATGATCACAACCTTCTGATCCCCCCACAGTTCCCCAATAGCTGTCCCCCAACCATTCGAGACCCCCGGAAAAAAAAAAAAAAAAGAAAGTAATTCCATTCCCCACCCCCAAAACCCCCCCAATGCACCAACAATCAAATCAAATTTGTCACACACACATGGTTAGCAGATGTTAATGCAAGTGTAGCGAACTGCTTGTGCTTCTAGTTCCGACAATGCAGTAATAACCAACGAGTAATCTAACCTAACAATTCCAAAAAGGGATAAAGAATATGTACATAAAGATATATGAATGAGTGATGGTACAGAGCGGCATAGGCAAGATGCAGTAGATGGTATCGAGTACAGTATATACATATGAGATGAGTAATGTAGGGTATGTAAACAAAGTGGCTAGTGATACATGTATTACAAGAGAATTAACTAAAGAGAAAAAGGGAAAGACGGAAGAAAAAAGCAAATAATGCATTTTTAATTTTTTAAATAATAAAGTTAAAACAAATTACATAAAGGACAACTGAAATCATAACAGCAATGCCTACTTTATATGTTTGTGTGCATGTCTGGCACTATTACGTGTGTGTTCTTGTATGTGTTTATTTGAATGAGGAGTGTGTATATGCATGTGTACAAATACCTGCACGGCATCAGGCAAACCGGCCTCGGTGTCATTCAAATGTACTTTGATTGTTTTATTTAGACCTTTTTCCCCTTTATCTTTTGACCATCATTCTCTCTCTCTCACACAGCAACTCCACTCCCACTTGTTTCCAATTCCACATCCCAACCCTCAGCTTCCCTCAGCCCATCCCATCTATCTCTGCCGGCCACCCACTTCGTGTTTCTACTCAACACATATCTTTCTAATATGCAATGATGTTTAACGTACAATTTGAATCTATCTAATCGAATAGAATCTACAGATTGCATGTTGAAGATAAATATTTTTACTAAGAGTATTAGTAATTGACTGACTGTCTCTCCAGATCTCCTAACAGTACTATTTCTAGGGTCAATTTTAGATCAATGCTATGCATTTTCAGCCATTCCTTAACCTGAGGGCAATACCAAAATAAATGGTCTATTGATTCTGTATCTTCACAACAAAATCAGCAGAGCTTCGATGATTTTATGCCTCAAATATTCAACATTTTGTTGGTGGCAAGAATTCTATATAATACTTTTAGCTGAAGCACGGAGTCTTGAATCTTGCTTTGTTTTATATGTCAACTAATACACCATGTACCATAGAATAAGTACATCAAAAATCTCTTCCCAACTATTTTGCAATCTGTATGGCACTGTTGTCAACATCCTGGTCCTCAAATAAAACTGATATACTTTCCTATTTATGCTTTTTATTCCCCTGACAGTTTTGATCCTTTATATTGGGCAGACAGACCTTACCTTCTCCCATTGCCACCTGCCTACTCCATTTTTGGGTAATGCTGTAATCAACTGGTTGTACGCAGACCTTCCTGTACAATTCTGATAACTCCATGAAGGACATAACTCTACCATTCCAATTTACAATATAATTTAAGAACAAAATACTCTTTTCAAACATCTTTCCCATAAATACAGGTATTTGAGTTCAGCCATAATATTTGTTGTAATATTTTTTTCCATCTTTTCAGTTGAATGAAATTGAAATTGTAACCAGCTCTGCAATGCTTCTTTGAAAAAGACAGATACTTTGAAAAAAGTGTCATTTTCAATTCATCAAAAATGAGACATGGCAATCTGCACAAAGGCAAAAAGGCCATTTTAAACAATGGATGAGCTTTTCTTATTAATCTACTTGAGAACCATTTTGGGTTCAAATAAAAATGTAGAGTGAGTGAAGCTTTTAGCATTTTAGTGCTTTTATATTTAATAATCTCAACCCTGGACCAATTCATATTCATTATATAGATTGTTTTATTTTGTCTTGTCAATTTTTCCATAAATAGACAGGTATTTCCCTCTCCATGGTTGCAGGATCTTGTTTATTTTTACAAGTTTTCTATTTAAATTCGTTGTGGAGGGCTTTTTTTATATATTTTGTGATATGAATACCAAGTATGTCTACTTAACCATCAGCCCATTTTATAGGTAAGCTGCAAGGTAAAGGATCCAATACGTAATATTGTACACTTATCATAATTCACTTTTCTGTACTCTCTGGACTAAAACCTATCTCGATCTTCAATGAGACATTGCAAGAATCTAGCTTGCGGACTTAATATAAAATTGAGTCATCGGCATACATGGACACCTTTTGTTTTTAAGTCTTGGATTTCTAATCCTTTAAGGCTGTTATTGGATCTGATTTTAATAGCTAGCATTTCGATGTCCATAACGAATAGATATGGTGACAGCGGACACTGTTGTTTAACTCCTCTTGACAATTCAAAACTCTCTGAGAAGTAGCCGTTTACTATTTTACACCTGGGGTTGCTATACATTATTATTTACCCGTTTTCTAAGAGAATTACCGAAATTGAAAAAATCCAGGCATTTATTAATAAAATCCTGTCTTTATCAAATGCCTTTTCCGAATCCTCTATAAATACCATTCCTGGCTTCTTATACGTTTCAGGATGTTCTATTATTTCTAGTAGTTGTCGTATATTATCTCCAATGTATCGTCCATGTAAAAAAAAAACTGTCTGATCAGACTGACCAATACCTGGTAAAACCATTTTAATTCTGAGTGCTATGCATTTTGCCAGCATTTTTGCATCACAACATTGCAGTGTAAGGGGACCTCCAGTTTTTTTTAGATAGACCGAGTCTTTATATTTGCCATCTGGGTCTTGTTTTAATAGAGATCAGACCTTCCTGCTGAGTACCTGACAGACCATTTCTATAGGAGGATTTAAAACAATCTAACAATGGAGCTTTCAATATATCAAAAAATACTTGATATACCTCTACTGGTATGCCATCAAGCCCTGGGTTTTTTCCAGACTGAACAGATTTAATAGCCTCAAAACGTTCTTCCTCTGGAATTTGGCCTTCGCACTGATCTTTCTGTACATTTGTTAATTTTCCATTTATTTATATTATTTGGAAAGAATTCCTTACCGTAATCTTCATTCAGTGGGAGAGGATGAGATGGAAAACAGAACATCTGCCTAAAATAATTAGCTTCCTCTTTTAAATTATCATTCGGAGAATCATAGATGACTCCGTCTTCAGTAACGAGTTTCTGCAAATTATTTTTGTTAGTGTTCCTGTATTGGAGATTCAGGAACAATTTTGTGCATTTTTCTCCATATTCCATCCAGTTTGCTTTATCTTTGTAATAGATTACATTACATCATTCTTGAATAAGTTCCTGAAGTTATTTTTGTTTTTCCTCAAACCTATTTTGTATCTCTAGTATTGTTTTTATTGCTATCTACCTGTACTACTAGTTCATGGATTTCCCTTGTTAGTCTTGTTTCTTTAGCCAGAAACTGCTTTTTTTTAAATTACTGATGAATATTGAATTGAATGACCCCTGAAGGTACATTTTTAAAGGTATCCCAAACAATAAGGGGATTTGCTGAACCTATATTATACTGGAAAAATTCAGTTATAAATGATTTTGTCTTAGTTAAAAATAAGTTGTCGTCCAGTAAACTTTGATTAAATTTCCAATATCCCCGTCCACTTGGAAAATCTACGAGTTATGTGAATGCCAATTAGATGATGATCCGATTGCATTCTTTCTCCTATTAAAACTTTTTTAACCTTTTTGATGCAAGGGAGAAAGAGAAAGTAGTCAAGAGGACTAGCATGATTACGTATCCATGTATATCTCCCTAGGTCGGGGTTTTTTAGCCTCCCAAATATCCACTATTTCTATTGTCCATAATATTTGTGATTTCCTTAAGGGCACGGTGATGATAGTTTTGTGGAGTGATTACCTTTACGGTCCATTGAGGTACTTAGCACTGTCATAGTCTCCTACCATAATGATTTAGATCATGATGCAGCCACCACTATGCTTGAAAATATGGAGATTTGTACTCCGTAATGTCTTGGATTTGCCCCCAACACAACACTTTGTATTTAGGACAAAAAGTTAATTTCTTTGACACATTTTCTGCAGTATTACTTTAGTGCCTTGTTGCAAAAAGGATGCATGTTTTGGAATTTTTGTATTCTGTACAGGCTTCCTTTTCACTCTGTCAATTATGTTAGTATTGTGGAGTTACTACAATGCTCTTGATCCATCCTCAGTTTTCTCCTATCACAGCAATTAAACTCTGTTTTAAAGTCACCATTTTAAAGTCACCATTTTTGCGAGGCAATTGAAATTCACTGTTCGACTGAGGGACCTTACAGATAATATGTGGGGTACAGAGATGTGGTAGTCATTCAAAAAATGTTAAACACTATTATTGCACACACAGTCCATGAAACTTATGTGACTTGTCAAGCACATTTTTACTTTAGGCTTGTCATAACAAAGGGGGTGAATATACTTTCAGCTTTTCATTTCTTATAGATTTTTAAGCATTTCAAACCAACATAATTCTACTTTGACATTATAAGGTGTGTAGGCCAGTGACAGATCTAAATGTAATCCATTTTAATTTCAGGCAGTAACACAACAATGTGGAATGTCAAGGTGTGTGGATACTTTCTGACGACACTGTATATGAGGTCAGATGGAGATATCCGCTGGTTCCATCATCTCAGTAATTCTAAATAAATAACCACAAACCACCCATGGGCTTCACCCACTCTCTCTCCACTCTCCATCCATCTGCTGCCGAGTGATGGTTGTCATGGTTACTGAGTCTATTTCTCAGCACCTCAGTTCCATTCAGTGTTTTTATTATTTTGTACAGAACAGCTGGAAATGTAGAGGGAGACCCATAGTAGGGCCATAGACAGAGGGTGGCAGAGACAGGTCTCCAACCCCTGTCACCAGGGGGCATATGTTTGCCAGAGTCGGGGGCTTAGACAGCTACACTTGAGCTGCAAGGTAAAGGAGCTTTCTCACACACGCGTGTGCACACAAACCAGGGGGCATACAAGATCAAACCAGGGTGCATATGCAAGATCACACCAACAGACATGGAAGCTCTGCTTCTAGCTCCTAAGCAACTTTGCAGTATTTTTTGGGGCGTTGTTATTTGTTACATTATTAGCCCAAACATTTTGTGTTATTATATACAGCCAGAAATAACTTTTTGGGTATCAGAGCGGCAGTAACTCACCAGCATTACGACCAGGGATCCTTTGTTCGTACCCCCCAGGGCAACTGAACTTATTCCATAGGCTTCTCCAAGACACCACCGGTGTAGAAGAGGTATTCGTAGTGGACTTCTAGTCCGACTCAGGAGGCGTGCATACCGTCCACCGCTTCCGAGTATATTACTTGAGAATGTTTCGCCTTTGGACAATAAAGTAGACAATATCAGGGCGAGGATATCCTTCCAGATAGACGTCAGGGACTGTAACATACTCTGTTTCACGAAATCATGGCTCTCTCCGGATATACTGTCCCCGTCCATACAGCCAGCTGGGTTCTCAGGACATCGCGCAGACAGGAATAAAGAACTCTCTGGAAAGAAGGAAGGCGGTGGTGAATGTTTCATGATTAACTACTCATAGTGTTTTTGTGATGACATACAGAAACTCAAATCCTTTTGTTCACCCGACCTAGAATACCTCACAATCAAATGCCGACCGTATACCCATCCCAAGAGAATTCTATTCTGTTGTAGTCACAGCCGTGTGTATTTCCCTGAAGGAACTACACTGGACAAACTGGAAACCACATATCCTGAAGCCACATTTATTGTAGCTGGTAAATTAACAGAACTTCATTTTCCTCAAATTTGCTTTATCAACACATTGACTGTAGTACTCGCGCTGCTAAAACACTTGATCACTGCTACTCGGCCGGGGTGGCTTCAAGGCCATTCCCCGCCCTCCCTTCGGGCAAATCGGATCACGACTCCGTTTTGATCCTCCCTTACTATAGACAGAAACTCACAGGAAGTGCCCGTGCTAAGGTCTATTCAATGCTGATCTGACCAATCAGAATCCATGCTTCAAGATTTGTTTTGATCACACGGACTGGGATATGTTCCCGCTAGCCTTCTAAAATAACATTGATATATATATATACACGGACACGGTGACTGAGTTTGTCAGGAAATGGATAGGTGATGTTGTTCCCACTGTGACTATTAAAACCTACCCAAACCAGAAACAGTGTATAGACGGGAGCATTCACGCAAAACTGAAAGCGCAAACCACCGCATTTAACCATGGCAAGGTGACTAGAAATATTGTTGAATACAAACTGGAGTTATTCCCTCCGTAAGGCAATCAAACAGGCAAAATGTCAGTACAGTGTCAAAGTGGAGTCGCAATTCACCGGCAAAGACACAAGATGTATGTGGCAGGGTCTACTGACAATCACGGATTACAAAAGGAAAACCAGCCATGTTGCGGACACCGACATCTTGCTCCCGGACAAGCTAAACACTTTTTTCGCCCGCTTTGAAGATAACACAGTGCCACTGACATGGCCCGCTCCAAAGGACTGTGGGCTCTCATCCTCCGTGGCCGACGTGAGTAAAACATTTTATGCATGTTAAAACTTGCAAGGCTGCCAGCCCAGACGACATCCCATGCAGCGTACTCGGAGCATACGCAGACCAGCGGGCTGGAATATTTACGGACATGGTCAATCTCTCCCTATGCCAGTTGGCTGTCCCCAATTGCTTCAAGAAGTCCACCATTGCTCCTGTACCCAAGACAGCAATAACTGAACTCCATGACTATTGCTCTGTAGCACTCTGTCATCATGAAGTGTTTCGAGGCTTGTTAAGGATCATATCACCTCTACCTTACCTGACACCCTAGACCCACATCAATTTGCGTACCGCCCCAATAGATCAACAGATGATGCCATCGCACTGCACACTGCCCTATCCCATCTGGACAAGACTAATACCTACGTCAGAATGCTGTTCATTGACTACAGTGTGGTGAAGGAGGTGCAACAGTGGCTCTTCAACCTCAGGAGCCTGAAGAAATCCGGCTTTGCCCCAAAGACCATCACAAACTTTTACAGACGCACAATTGAGAGCAGCAACTGCATTGCCTGCAACCACAGGGCTCTCCAGAGGGTGATGCACTCTGCCCTCCAGGACATCACTGGGGGCATACAACCTGCCCTCCAGGACATCTACAGCACTCGGTGTCACAGGAAGGCCAAATAGATCATCAAGGACATCAACCGCTCCCATCCAGAAGGCGAGCTCAGTACAGGTGCATCAAAGCTGGGACAGAGAGAGAGAAGCTGTTTCAGTCTCAAGTCCATCAGACTGTTAAATACCCATCACTAGCCTGCTACCACCCAGTTACTCAACCCTGCACCTTAGAGGCTGCTGCCCTATATACATAGACATGGAATCCCTGGCCACTATAATAATGGAACACTAGTAACTTTGGCCTTTCTAGGGAGTTTTTCCTAAACACCGTGCTTATACACCTGCATTGCTTGCTGTTTGGGGTTTTAGGCTGGGTTTCTGTACAGCACTTTGAGATATCAGCTGATGTACGAAGGGCTATATAAATAAATTTGATTTGATTTGAACTTTAATGTTTACATGCGGCTTTACTAATTTCATATGTATATACTGTATTTTCTACTGTATCTTAGTCAATGCTGCTCCGACATTGCTCGTCCTAGCATTTCTATATTTCTTAATTCCATTCTTTTACATTTAGATTTGTGTCTATTGTTGTGTGTTAGATACTACTGCACTGTTGGAACTAGGAACACAAGCATTTCGCTACACCCGCATTAACACCTGCTAAATATGAGTATGTGACCAATACGATTTGATTTGAAACACAGAAACGCCGTCCTGCCCCTCTCTCCTTCAATACCCATTCACATAACCCCCCCCCTAGTCTGTTTCATAGGGCTTTCCTACCTCATTCATATATCACCGTCATTTCGTCACACACACACACACACACACACACGCACACACACGCTGTAATGATGTCTCGCTGCCCAGCCAAAGGAGGCTAATTATAACACTTGTCACTATTTTAGATACACTTCCTCTCCTCATATCAACACCAACCAACGCATCCATCGTATTACTACTGTAGTCTGTGGTGACAAAGTAACTGACTGTAGCCTTCTCTGTTGCAAAGAGAAATGTTCTGTGAGAGCCAACAGTTGCCATAGTTTCCTTCTGAAGAGATGCAGGCCAGAATCTTTCCTTTTTGATTTTTTTTTCTCCCATTGAGGTCTTCCATACATCATCTATTTGGGGGCATTTACTCTGCAGTCTCTGGCTGCGTCTGAAATTATATTATGTTCCCTATATAGTACACTACTTTTAGGCTTGCCCCATAGAGCTCTGGTCAAAAGTCGTGTGCATTATGTAGGGTATAGGGTGCCATTTCAGACTTCCTCCTCTGTTAGATGTTTCCCTCTGATCCCTAATATCGTGTGATGGATATTGTCCTTTTTTTTCTCTGAGTGACCCTTTTCACACCACTGAGCCCAACCTAGCTGATCTTGTACTGTTCTGACCCGGGGTTGGTGGAACAGGAAAGGACAATATATCTGAGCATTTCACACTGTGGTGCAGACCAGAACCAAGATGTTGGCTCATTTCTTTTCACAATGTTATTTTCAGCACGATTGAAGCAACTGTGGTGGATGCGTAACGAGGCCAACTCAGTACAGCTTGATTTTGTTTTGGTTCGGCTCAGTAGTGTGAAAAGCCCTCAAATGTTTCTTGGCTTCTCTGGGCATCAGGTTGGTGGTCTGTGTGCATGGCCTTGAGGCAATGTGCAGCTTGCTCTGAGTGACAGACAACCTGGTTTAGGCCGGAGCCTGGAGGCCATGGTCACAATGCCCACTTCTATTCAAGCTCCTACAGTGTGGTCTGGCTCAGCTGGCCTCTGTTCAGCATCTTCACATTTGGTTATGTTGTGGCTGCTTTTTTTTTTTTTTAAATGGAGGCCGACTGCATTTGAAATCAGACTTGGCCAAAGGTTTCTTCCCTTCAGCTATCGTCCTCTAGTCTATGCCGTCCTCAGCCAATTCCAATTTTCCATGTTGTGTACATGCTGGTGTGGGTTTTTTCTTTCAACTGTCATAGATTTATACGCCAGGGCGTGACCAAGGGCACAGTACACTGACCTTTGACCCAGGTTGCTGTGGCAGCAGCACTATCGTAGGCAGAGACTAACTAAGGCTAGACACTTTATCTACAACCACCTGTAGTATCCATAATGGGTCTTTTATTGGGTCAATGTACAGATCAGTCACTGGGCGATTCCACGCCAGCGGGGGCACAACTACTTTTGGTATCTCAGATTGTTCTGGCAGTTCTCACATGGAAACTTTACTGAGAGGAAGGATGTTTGACATGCTTTTTACATTTTGTATCACAAACCGTTTCTTGAGAAAATCATGAGTGGCCATTTTAGGCCCTTTTTTAGACCTATACATGCCTACTGTAAGACTGATCTGTGAACTCTACATGATACAGACAATATCTTGATTTCATTATTCTCCCTATAGTGTGCTCTAACATATGGAATATGTCTAGATTCATATACATTTTTACAACATAAACAATATATTAAAAATGACCCTTTTTTATTTTAAGACATTGTTTGAAACAAAATAATCTACAATACATCAAATTTACAGGATAGGCTCTCTGCAAAGTCTGAATTTCTGATACATTTTAGGAACACCACCACAGTGTATGGTAAATGGATTCAAAGGGAACTCCATCTGCAGGTGAATTGCTGAATATGCAATCCTAAAGGAGGGCTGTGATTGGTTAATGACCCATGTCAATTTACTTGTATAAAATGGGTCATATAATTAAGAGCCCACTCATGAAATGTGATGTAATTGTAGAGTATAATGTTCTAAACAATATCTATACAAAATAAGCTACATCAAAAAGGGTAGTTGAGATTCATATTCATATTTTTTTATGTTGAATAAATTAAAGTAAAAATGTGTTTCAGAATCCACACTATAAGGAGTATAATGACACCAAGATGTTTATATCATGTACAGTTCACGGATCATAAGGTCTTAGAGGGGGCAGGTATGTCTTAAAATGGACACTTTTCCCAAAAATTGTTTGATAGAAATGTAAAAAGCATGTCAATCGTGAGAATTTCCAGAACAATTAGATATACAAAAAAATATTTTCCACTCCCACTAGTGTGAAATCGCTCACTTTATATATATATACTGGACAAAAATGTAAACGCAACATGTAAAATGTTAGTCCCATGTTTCGTACACACAAAAAAGTGTTTCTCTAAAATGTTGTGCACAAATTTGTTTTACATCCCTGTTGGTGAGCATTTCTCCTTTGCCAAGATAATCCATCCACCTGACAGGTGTGGCATATCAAGAAGCTGATTAAACAGCATGATCATTAGACAGGTGCACCTTGTGCTGGGGACAATAAAAGGCTACTCTAAAATGTGCAGTTTTGTCACGCAACACTGGCACAGATGTCTCAAGTTTTGGAGGAGCATGCAATTGGCATGCTGACTGCAGGATTGTCCACCAGAACTGTTGCCAGATAATTGAATGTTAATTTCTCGACCATAAGCTGCCTCCAACATTGTTTTTGAGTATTTGGCAGTACATCCAACCGGCACACACAACTGCAGACCATGTGTAACCACACAAGCCCAGGACCCCCATATCCGGCTTCTTCACCTGCGGGATCATCTGAGACCAGACAGATGATAAAACTGAGTTTGCACAACCAAAGAATTTCTGCACAAACTGTCAGAAAACGTCAGGGAAGCTCATCTGTGTGCTCGTTGTCCTCACCAGGGTTTTGTCCTGTCTGCAGTTCGGCATTTTAACCGACTTCAGTGGGCAAATGCACACCTTCAATGACCATTGACATGCTGATAAGTGTGCTCTTCATGGATGAATCCCGGTTTCGAGGAGATTGCACCATGTGGGAGAGCGGTTTGCTGATGTCAACGTTTGAACAGAGTGCCCCATGGTGGCAGTGGCGTTTATGGTATGGGCAGGCATAAGCTAAGGACAACAAACACAATTGCATTTTATCGATGGCAATTTGAATGCACAGAGATACCGTGACGAGATCCCGAGGCCCATTGTTGTGCCATTCATCAGCCGCCATCATCTCATGTTTCCGCATGATAATGCACGGCCCCATGTCACAAGGATCACTACACAATTTCTGAAAGCTGAAAATATCCCAGTTTTTCTATGGCCTGCATACTCACCAGACATGTCACCCATTGAGCATGTTTGGGATGTGTTCAACTGGATCGACGTGTTCAACAGCATGTTCCAGTTCCCGCCAATGTCCAGCAATTTCGCATAGCCATTGAAGACGAGTGGGACAACATTCCACAGGCCACAATCAACAGCCTGATCAACTCTATGCTAAGGAGATGGTGGTCACACCAGATACTGACTAGAATCACCTTTGGCAGTGATTGCAGAGTCTTTCTGTGTAAGTTCAAGCACTTTCTACACCTGGATTGTGCAACATTTGCCCAGTATTATTTTCTAAATTCTTCATGTTCTGTGAAATTGGTTGATCATTGCTAGGCAACCATTGTCAAGTATTGCCATAGATTTTCAAGCAGATTTAAGTCAAAACAGAAACTCGGCCACAGGAACGTTCACTGTCTTCATGGTAAGCAACTCCAGCATAGATATGCCCTTGTGTTTTAGGTTGTGTGTCCTGCTGAAAGGTGAATTAATCTCCCAGTGTCTGGCGGAAAGCAGACTGAACCAGGTTTTCCTCTAGGATTTTCCCTGGGCTAAGCTCCATTCTGTTTATTTTTTATCCTGAAAAACTCCCCCGTCCTTAACGATTACAAGCATACCCATAACATGATGTCGCCACCACCATGCTTGAAAATAGGAGTGTGGTATTTAGTAATGTATTGGATTTTCCCCAAACATAACACTTTGTATTCATGACAAAAAGTGAATTGCTTTGTCACATTATTTGCAGTATTACTTTTGTGCCCAGTTGCGAACAGGATGCATTTTTTTGAATATTTTTTATTCTGTACAGGCTTCCTTCTTTTCACTCTGTTAATTAGGTTAGTATTGTGGAGAAACTACAAAGCTGTTCCATCTTCAGTTTTCCCCTATCATAGCCATTAAATGTTGTAACTGTTTAAAAGTCACCATTGGCCTCATGGTGAAATCCATGTGCAATTTCCTTCCTCTCCGGCGACTGAGTTAGGAAGGACACCTGTATCTTTGTAGTGACTGGGTGTATTGTATACACCATCCAAAGTGTAATTAATAACTTCACCATGCTCAAAGGGATATTCCAAGTCTGCTTTAAAAATATATATATATCTACCAATAGGTGCGATGTATTGGGAAACTTCCCTGGTATGTGTGGTTGAATCTGTGCTTGAAATTCCCTGCTCGTCTGAGGGACCTTAGAGATGAGGTAGTCATTCAAAAATCATGTTAAACACTTATTGCACACAGAGTGAGTCCATGCAATTTATTATGTGACTGACTTAAATTCAGGAATAAAAATGTGCTTATTTAAGCTTGCCATAAGGGGGTTGAATAATTATTGACTCAAGACCTTTAATATTTATTTTTCTATTAATTTGTAGAACATGTGAAAATCTTAATTCCAGTTTGACATTATGGGATATTGTGTGTAGGCCAGTGACAAATCTCAATTTAAACCATTTTAAATTGAGCCAGTAACATGACTTTTTTTTTTTAAGTAAAGGAGTGTGAATAATTTCTGAATGCACTGTAACTTCCCACTAATCTGGGAGGTGAAAGGCACCAGGTAGAACGTTGTACTGGAATGTGTGTGGAGGCAGGGCCAGGTGAGGGTTTGGAGAGTGGGGAGGAGAGGCACGGTATCAGGGAAGTAGGGAATGTGTGTGGAGGCAGGGCCAGGTGAGGGTTTGGAGAGTGGGGAGGAGAGGCACGGTATCAGGGAAGTAGGGAATGTGTGTGGAGGCAGGGCCAGGTGAGGGTTTGGAGAGTGGGGAGGAGAGGCACGGTATCAGGGAAGTAGGGAATGTGTGTGGAGGCAGGGCCAGGTGAGGGTTTGGAGAGTGGGGAGGAGAGGCACGGTATCAGGGAAGTAGGGATTTGACTCTGGTATGAAGCAGCTGGTCTGGAATCTTTCAGACAGTGGAGATGTGAAATAGTGTTTCTTGGATAGGTGTGTGTGTGTGAGAGACTTGGGCTATGGCAGGGGAAATTGTGTGTGTGTGTGTGTGTGTGTATGCGTAAACTGCATATGATGTGCATGAGAGACATGGGACATGTGTGATGAGAATAGCAGGCTGCTGTTTGTATGCATAGTCCGTAGTAGTCCTTGTGCTCTGCATAATACAATATTTCTGCAGCATTCAGCTCTTAGCTTTGTGATAATCTCATTGTTTACATTACTGACATCCTCCTCTCCTATCGACCTGTCCAATTCACCACTCCAGACATTACACCCTTCTAATGCCCCCTCTTAACCATCCCTTCCTCTGGTCTAATGTTACAGCTATATTCCTGCTACCGCTGTTACAATTATTAATGTGACCGATGCTACTACTTCCGCTAACGCTAATAGCCTACTACTTGCCAAATCAGCATTTCCTGTAACCTAAGGAGATAACGTTAATGGCTAGTAGCTGAATTGCTGCTTTTGTAGTTTTTGCTTTGTCACCATTTGAAATGAACATTCTAGCAGTTAGCCTATGCTAACGGAAGCTACTGTTGCTAGCATTAGCATAGCATTGCTCTGTTATTTATGGTGGGTACAACTGACATTTGTGTGAGTCTTCCTCTGCTGGTGGCTGATTGTGTGAGGACAGATGCGGTGGGATATGAACTCCCACGATGGGCATTAACCCCGCGAGTGCCAAACTCCTGAGGTTACAGTGCAACAACATAGCTCAATCTCGTCTCTTGTTTTAATCACGCACACTTTCTGCAAAGCCCCTAAATTTTCATATATTTTTCATCTATCTATTGTTGTCTCCATAACCCTATCAGTCTTTGTTGGTTTTTGTCTGTCTCTCTGTGTTGGCCACTATAATCAAATATGTTCCAGTTCTGTCTATGGGATAAACGAGACTTGGAAAGTTCGAGATGGTGGAAAGCACTAAGTAGGAGTGTGGTAAATAACTTGACTATAAAGGTTATACAGTAGTAGTGCTGTTATTCCATTGAGGTGTAGTGGGTGGAGGCAGTGTGTCATTTTTTCCCCCCTCAGTTATTAAAAGGGTGTTTAGATTATGTTCTGGACTGAAGACTCTTCTTCCTGTACGCCTACTGTAGGCACTCTCGCCTCAGCCAAAACCTCCCCCCTCTACGATTTTACCTCTCTCTCTCATCCTTCCCACCATTGCTCACCTCTCCACAGTTAGCCTTTGTGCAATACACCTGAAACAGCAGGCCATTTTAACTCGGGACCTGACGATGACTCACCCAGCACCACCAGTGGATTTCATTCAAATCTGTGCTAAACACACAGGTGATGTCAGAGCCTCTCCCTCTCTCCTTTATCTGCTACTTTACACCCCTGTCAATCGTGTCTCTCACTGCTGGGCCTGGCAGGAGGTAGAGATGATGGAAACAAAGAGAGAAAAAAAGGGTTACAGACCGACCCTCTCTGCTTGAACAGTGCTCCACTCTCCTGAAGAGCAGGAGGGAGGGAGAGCGAGCGGGAGGGCGGTAGAGCGAGCGGAAGATTGCAAGGAGGAGAACAGGAGAGAGAACGAAGGGAGGGAACAAAAAAAAGAGACTGAGTGGGAGACTGATAACCCTGTTCGTCACCTGAGTGATGGGGCTGGGGGGACACTGGCCTGCCTACACAGCCTAGGCTATCCAGGAATGCTACTGTACACACACAATTACACAGACACACACGTACATACAACCACCAGGGCTCTACAGTGCTACCATTTTGGGGACATACAGTATGCTCCCCCTTCCCTTCCTAAATATGTTTCTGTGCTACCTGGAGTTTTTATTTGTGAGCACCAGTGCCCCTAGAAAAATCACCCAGATATAATTGTTCTAGTGATTACTTTGCTGTACAGCAGCCTCTGAATGCCATAGGGGAATGCATTGAGTGCAGATAGCCTATATCTTAAAAAATCTGTTTTTCTATTGCCACTTAACCCTGTATTTTGTAATTGCTGGCAATTCTTACCATTTAATACGTCAAATATTTTTCATTGTGCATTCAGTACTACCGAACGGTGTTGAATGTTTCATTAAACTGCATAGGTACTGTACTGAATGACTTGTTGATTATGGTTGCCCAGAGGGTGATTGTCTATGGTGTGCTGCATCAGGACTCTGTTATCACCTGAACGCTGGTTATGTGGATGGGCAACTTCCTCCAAATTGTTAAGAACTAATGGGCCCACCTCTGTGTCCATTTTGTAGTAGCTTGCTGAACCAAGTTTGATGCATGCCTCCACACGGAAGGAGAGTCATCGTTTTCAGCAACGTTAGCCAGCACTGCGAAATGTCTGGCTACCGCTCGCCTGATTGCAGCCATACTACTTGCCAGGAGAACTGGGTTGCTGTAAGCTACCTACCGGTTCTAAATCACTCAAGTGTGTGACATTGATCAAATAATGGTGTGTTCGATGAAACCCACAGACACTCCCCCCCCATTATCATATTGGAGGAAAAAATACAGAAATAAACGAATAAATATATACAGTACCAGGCAAAAGTTTGGAAACACCTACCGATTCAAGGGTTTTGCTATGAAATAACATATATGGAATCATGTAGTAACCAAAAAAGTGTTAAACAAATCAAAATATACTTATATTTTACATTCTTCAAAGTAGCCACCCTTTGCCTTGATGACAGCTTTGCACACTCTTGGCATTCTCTCAACCAGCATCATGAGGTAGTCATCTGGAATGTTTTAACAACAATCTTGAAGGAGTTCCCACATGCAGAGCACTTGTTGGCTGCTTTTCCTTCACTCTGCGTTCCAACTCATCCCAAACCATCTCAATTGGGTTGAGGTCGTGTGATTAAGGCCAGGTCATCTGATGCAGCATTCCATCACTCTCCCTCTTTGTCAAATAGCCATTACACAGCCTGGAGGTGTGTGTTGGGTCAGTGTCAGGTTGGAAAACAATTGATAGTCCCACTAAGTGCAAACCAGATGGGATGGCATATCACTGCAGAATGCTTTGGTAGCCATGCTGGTTAAGTGTGCCTTGAATTCTAAATAACTCGCTGACAGTGTTACCAGCGAGGCACCATAACACCTCCTCCATGCTTCACATTGGGAACAACATGCAGAGATCATCCATTCACCTACTCTGCATCTCACAAAGACACGGCGGTTGGAACCAAAAATCTCAAATTTGGTCTCATTAGACCAAAGGACAGATTTCCACCGGTCTAATGTCCATTTCTCATGTTTCTTGGCCCAAGCAAGTTTCTTCTTATTATTGGTGTCCTTTAGTAGTGGTTTCTTTGCAGTAATTTGACCATGAAGGCCTGATTTCACGTAGTCTCCTCTGAACAGTTGATGTTGAGATGTCTCTGTTACTTGAACTCTGAAGCATTTTATTTAGGCTGCAATCTGAGGGGCAGTTAATTGCCGATTTCTGAGGCTGGTAACACTAATGAACTTATCCTCTGCAGCAGAGGTAACTCTGGGTCTTCCTTTCCTGTGGCGGTCCTCATGAGAGCCAGTTTTATCAGCGCTTGATGGTTTTTGCAACTGCACTTTTCGGCTTGGATGACCTTCATGCTTTAGGTAATGATGGACTGTTTCTCTTTTCTTGTTTGAGCTGTTCTTGCCATAATATGGACTTGGTATTTTACCAAATAGGGCTATCTTCTGTATACCACCCCTACCTTGTCACAACACAACTGTCTGAAACTCATTAAGAAGGAAAGAAATTCAATAAATGCACTTTTTAAAAAGACACACCTGTTAATTTAAATGCATTCCAGGTGACTACCTCATGATGCTGGTTGAGAGAATTCCAAGAGTGTGCAAAGCTGTCATCAAGGCAAAGGGTGGCGACTTTGAAGAATTTTTAATATATTTTGATTTTAAAATAAATAAGTGTCAACTTTTGACTGCTACTGTAAATGAATGTGTGACTAATTAAATACCACATTTGAAATACAGATATGTGGAGGAAAATGTATGAACTTGCCTGCTGATTTTATTTATTTGTGTATTCATTTATCTATTTGTGTGCATTTATTTGTTTGTAATTATGGCAGGTTGGGTCCTCCAGACACATGTGCTCTTTGTAAAATGTCACCTCTGTAGTGATGCGACACTCATCTAGGGTGTTTGTGTTCTGAACCCAAACGATGAAATCACGAGGCCACACACCTTAAGGTAAAGTAGGCTTATTGTGTGGGGGGTGGGAATCAGAATCAGTTTGATCCATTTTCAACATTACTGAGTCAACTGGGTTGTAGCACTGAATTGCGTGTGTTCGCAAGTTTTACTGCTCTCGTCTGAACCAAACAAAGTGAACTCAGTGTTTCCGAGGGGTGAGGGAGTTCATATGGATGTAACAACTGTGATTGTGGCATTTTAATTCAGTAGCAGTCCCATGCATTTAGTGCTGTACAATCACATAATTATCACACAGGCATCAGAAGCTGCTATTAGTTCAACTGTGAAAGCATTACTTTGAAGTATGTGTATGGTATAATTTACTCTGTGTTGCGTGTGCATGCATACAAGTGTATCAATGTCAGGAAGTATTACACTGAACAAAAATAGAAACTTAACATGTAAAGTGTTGGTCCCATGTTTCATGAGCTGAAATAAAAGATCCCAGAAATGTTCCATATGCACAAAAAGCTTATTTCTCTCAATTTTGTGCACAAATTTGTTTACATCCCTGTTGGTGAGCATTTCTCCTTTGCCAAGATAATCCATCCACCTGATTAGGGTTTGTATATCAAGAAGCTCATTAAACAGCATCATTACACAGGTGCACCTTGTGCTGGGGACAAAAGGCCACTTTAAAATGTGCAGTTATGTCTCAACACAATGCCACTGATGTCTCAAGTTTTGAGGGAGTGTGCAATTGGCATGCATGTATGGCGCTGTGTGGGTGAGCAGCTTCCTGATGTCAACATTGTGAACAGAGTGCCCCATGGTGGCGGTGGGGTTATTGAATGAACAGGCATAAGCTATGGACAACGAACAACGTTGCATTTTATTGATGGCAATTTGAATGCACAGATACTGTGACGAGATCCTGAAGCCCATTGTTGTGCCATTTTATTCATTATGATCTAAAAGGCGAAACAGAACCTAGATCATCATACTACTCTGAGAGGCTTTGTGTATACGAGCGCTGGTGTCTTTTACACAGCTTCTCATCTGACACAGCCTCACTCACCAAGATCTCACTTTCCCTTTTCACTGTCTCGCACTCTCTCCCTATCACTTTCTCCCTTGTGTGATCTCTGTCCTTGGCTCTGTCCTTTCTCTCTTGTGCTCTCACCCTCGCTCTATTCATGTCACTCCATCTCTCATTGCCCCACCACACTGACGTAGTTATGTCATAGATATATATTATACTCAGGAGGGGTGCTTTGTTGAGCTGGAACAGTAGGAACATGTTCTTTCTTGGCCACAGCTGCACCGTGTAGTCTTTCTGTACTCACCTTGGGTCTCAATAGAGAAATGTCCTGTTGCAGTGGACAGAGAATAGACCTACACTGCCCTCGTGTGGTCACTACTGCGCAATACATAAAAATCGGTCGACATTGATTCACAATGGTGAAACTTGGATTTCTTTGCTGCTTTGGGACTCGGACAAATGCTATGCCACTACCTTTCAAGAAAATAATTTCACTACCGCTAACAGTGATACTTTCACTATGGTTTTGATGTGAAAGTGTTTTATTACTGAATGTGGAAGTGATTTTTGAAGGGTGTAGTGTCTGTTATAAACACATTAAAGGGACACCTCAGAGGAAGTTGCCGCACCTATTTCGAGTAATTCCTGTCCTAGAGCAAAAATTCTTGTTTAGGTTCCACCTTGAAGACTGACGCAGGCTGCTAATACAGTGCATTTGTAAAGTTTTCAGACCCCTTCACTTTAAAAAATGTTTTTAAATAAAGGATTTTAAAATAAGGCTGCTCCATTTTATTTATTTATTGTCATGGGGTATTGTGTGTAGACTGATGATAAAAATTATCTTTTTTTTTCTTTAAATATATATTTTTCTTAACCCTCATCCATCTCCACACAATACCCCATGATGACAAAGCAAAAACTTGTTTTTACATTTTTGGCAAATTTACATATGTATTCAGACCCTTTACTCTGAAGCATCTTTGGCAGCGATTACAGCCTCGAGTCTTCTTGGGTATGACGCTACAAGCTTGGAACACCTGTATTTGGAGTTTCTCCCATTCTTCTCTGCAGATCCTCTCAAGCTCTGTCATGTTGGATGGGGAGTTTCGCTGCACAGCGATTTTCAGGTCTCTCCAGAGATGTCCGGGCTCTGGCTGGGCCACTAAAGGACTTTCAGAGACTTGTCCCGAAGCCACTCCTGCGTTGTCTTGACTGTGTGCTTAGGGTCATTGTCCTGTTGGAAGACTAACCTTCGCCCCAGTCTGAGGTCCTGAGTGCTCTGGAGCAAGTTTTCATGAAAGATCTCTCTCTGTACTTTGCTCCAGTCATCTTTCCCTCGATCCTGACTAGTCTCCCAGTCTCTGCCACTGAAAAATATCCCCACAGCATGATGTTGCCACCGCCATGCTTCACCGTAGGGATGGTATTGGCCAAGTAATGAGCGTTGTCTGATTTCCTCCAAAACTGATGCTTGGCATTCAGGCCAAAGAGTTCAATCTTGGTTTCATCAGACCAGAGAATCTTGTTTCTCATGGTCAGAGTCCTTTAGGTGCCTTTTGGCAAACTCCAAGCGGGCTGTCATGTGCCTTTTACTGAGGAGTGGTTACCATCTGGGCACTCTACCATAAAGACCTGATTGGTGGAGTGCTGCAGAGATTGTTGTCCTTCTGGAAGGTTCTCCCATCTCCAAAGAGGATCGATCTCTGGAGCTCTGAAAGGGTGACCATTGTGGTGGAACATTCTATTCAAGTGAGAGAGACTTGGTCATTTCTTCAAACAATCATCTTTATTCAATAGCGGTGAATTATTGCAATTATGAAACCGTCGACCTAATAGTCTTGACTGTTGGGCCGAGAGCCTACCCTTTAAAGACCATGCTGTTTCTTATATACCCGATACCAAGATTTCTCAGTCATTGCTGGTTAAACCCCTCCCATAAGAATTGGGGGCACCATAAGCCACTTTGGGTTCATCCTGTGGTCACAGGCTTCTGGTATTGTCTCCCAGATGCCAGGATAATCAGGAATACTGAGGGCTTTGTTCTGTTCCTCCAGGCTATCTCGGTGACACCCACCACATCTGATCTCTGGAATGCCAGCTGTAGGTTTTTTAAAATCACCAAGCCATCACTTAATCAGTTGCCAGCCCAAGCTCCATAAAGACTTCTCTCAGTCAACACAAAAGGAGAGCGAGAGTCTGAAGAACGTTACTCTATTAAATGAAACAATTTGGTGCATAAATATAACATCTTGTAACCCGATGGTGTGTTAGCAGGATTATTGGTCACCTCCCTGACCAAGGCCCTTCTCCCCCGATTGCTCAGTTTGGCCGGGCGGCCAGCTCTATGAAGATTTTTGATGGTTCCAAACTTCTTGCATTTTAAGAATGATTGAGGCCACTGTGTTCTTTGGGACCTTCAATGCTGCAGAAATCTTTTTGTACCTTTCCCCAGATCTGTGCCTTGACACAATGCTGTCTCGGAGCTCTACGGACAATTCCTTCAACCTCATGGCTTGGTTTTTGCTCTGACATGCACTGTCAACTGTGGGACCTTACACAGACAGGCGTGTGCCTTTCCAAATCATGTCCAATCAATTGAATTTTCCACAGGTGGACTCCAAGTTGTGGAAACATCAAGGATGGTTAATGGAAACAGGATGCACCTCAGCTAAATTTCAAGGCTCATAGCAAAGGGTCTGAATACTTGTGTAAATAAGCTGTACTGTTTTTGTAATACTTTTGTAAAAATTTCTAAAAACCTGTTTTCACTTTGACATTATGGAGTTTTGTCTGTAGATTGATAATCAATTTTAGAATAAGGCAGTAACGTAACAAAATGTGGAAAAAGTGAAGGGGTCTGAATACTTTCCGAATGCACTACATATTCAGGAATTGGGTGTGGGAATGTGTTGATTTCCACGTGTAGCAGACAAGTAACAACAAATAGGGCACTGACTGACAGCTGTCAGTGTAAGTAGCTAGCATGCTAACCTTAGCCAGCTAATGGAAGTTATGAGCACCTTTTCAGTTAAGAGTGGCATACTGTAAGTCAGGTGAAAATACTAATTTCAGAAAGACTACCAAGCCTACCTGTTATGAGTCTCCGCAGTGCCTATACGGGCTGTTGCCATGCTGAGGGTTGACGTTTTTCTGACTCTTGCAGTTTGATAATTCCAGTGAAACTATTGGATTCCAGACTTCATTAATATTTGGACATGCACACGGACATTATCAAATCGCTATATTTTTTTGTTCTCTCTTATCATTTCAGCACGCTAGCTAGCTATATATCACAATGCATTATCTAAATTACGGCCGCTAATCCGCCATAGAAATAGAAAGAATATAAACTCCGGTAATATGGCTAGCCTGACTATTGAACTGTTTGGAGCTTGTATTGAAGCAATTTTGTTTTGTTTTGTATGGCCCGGTTCCCCCGAGTGGGTGGAGGTTTCTCTTTAGGATCAATGGAATGGTGGAAAAAGTTGCAAATGCTTTACACCTGGGGCACCGGGCCATGCAAAAATGAATTGGCATAGAACTTTAGTCAAAACCTTTCATCTTGTGGAGACGGGGGAAGCGGGGTTCTAAAAAGCAATTATATTGTGCAATTTTACCATTTCTAAACAGGTCTCTTTTTTTATGCAGACTAGTTCAAAAATAAGTGCAATTTGACCAATTATCTAATGGCTTATGATCATTTGCTGGTAAAAAAGGGGAAATGCAACAGCCTTAGTTTGCACCCCCTAATTTAATTTGCTCCATGAGAAGGTGTAGGGTCGTCAAAGTCATAAACCCTGTTCATTTTAACATTTTTCTTCTAATCTGATTTTAAACCCAACTCCGCTTCACCTTAAATTAAGACCGAAAAGCTCATTTTTGTTTTCATGAATTTGATATACCGGTAGCCAATTTTGACCCAAAGGCCAGGGAGAAAAGCTGTTTGGCTCTTAGATGACTTGCGAATTGGAAGCACTTTGCATCAAATGTTTCTAATGAATAAATCTGAAGTCACAAATTCAGATTTAACCCTTCAACCCTAAAATCTATTAGACTTTGAATAAGAATTGATTTACATTGTGAAACATCATGGGTAAGCTCTGGCCATCTTTCAGCTCAAAAAAGTGGATTTCTACTGGTGTGGGTGTTTTTAATTTAATTTGTACCAGACTCATTTAGGATGCTCAATGGGTGACATGTCTGGTGAGTATGCAGGTCATGGAAGAACTGGGACATTTTCAGCTTCCAGGAATTGTGTACAGATCCTTGTGACATGGGGCTGTGTATTATCATGCTGAAACATGAGGTGATGGTGGCGGATTAATGGCACGACACTGGGCCTCAGGATCGTCACGGTATCTCTATGCATTCAAGTTGCCGTCAATAAAATGCAGTTGTGTTCGTTATCCGTAGCTCATGCCTGCCCATACCATAACCCCACCATGAGGCACTCTTGATCACAACGTTGGCATCAGAAAACCTCTCGACCACATGTGGTCTGTCATTTGCCCGGTACAGTTGAAACTGGGATTCATGCAAAGAGCACACTTATCCAGTGTGCCAGTGGCCATTGAAGTTTGGAGAAATTCTTTGGTTGTGCAAAACCACAGTTTAATCAACTGTCCGGGTGGCTGGTCTCAGACGATCCCGCAGTGGAGGTCTGGGGCTGCCATGGTTACACGTTGTCTGCGGTTGTGAGGCAGGCTGAATGTCCGGCAAAATTCTCTAAAACGACATTGAGGTGGCTTATGATAGAGAAATGGAACATTCAATTCTCTGACAACAGGTCTGGTGGACATTCCTACAGTCAGCATGCAATTGCACGCTCCCTCAACTTGACATCTGTGGCATTGTGTGGTGTGACCAAACTGCACATTTTAGAGAAGCCTTTTTATTTTCCCCAGCACAAGAGGGACCTGTGTAATGATCATGCTGTTTAATCAGCCTCTTGATATGCCACAACTTATTACTGTATCGCACAGTTCAGGCTTGCTTGATCTGATTTATCTCTACAGAAATTGCACATCGAGCCCACAGAAGAAAAAAAAGAATGGAATTCAAATAATTGAACCGACATTGGTAAATTAGTTGTTGAAAAACTGACATTTTGGGTAACTGCTCAGCACTATAAATGAACAAGAGAAACATGCACGCAAGCACACATGCATGTGCATAGTGTTGTATCACTGAACAATTCAGTGTGCTCCGTTTTGGTTACTTCTCATTCAACATCTGTAATGAAAGGTCATGATCCATTGCACTAAACTCTGTTTGCTTCTGCGACGAATCAGCAAAGAAAGGAAGGAGAGGAAATGACTTGCATGCCGACAGGCTGGAAGAAATATTTTTGTGCTGAAATTGAATTTGTCTTCCATTTTAAGACCTGAATTTGCATGAAGCTAACCATTTCTTTCTGAATACAGAATATCTGGCGGCTTTCATTACCTTGAATTAGTGTGAGATGGAATTGGTTGAAATACAATGACAAGAAGAGGTAAGAATACAATAGGTGTGTGAGTCATCCTAAATGAGTCTGGTACAAATTAAATAAAAAACACCCACACCAGTAGAAATCCACTTTTTTGAGCTGAAAGATGGCCAGAGCTTACCCATGATGTTTCACAACAATGTAAATCAATTCTTATTCAAAGTCTAATAGATTTTAGGGTTAAAGGGTTCAATCTGAATTTGTGACTTCAGATTTATTAATTAGAAACATCTGATACAAAGTGCTTCCAATTCATGAGTCATCTAAGAGCCAAACAGCTTTTCTCCCTGGCCTTTGGGTCAAAATTGTCTACCGGTTTTTCAAATTCATGAAAACAAAAATGAGCTTTTCGGTCTTAATTTAAGGTGAAGCGGAGTTGGGTTTAAAATCAGATTTTAAGAAGAAAAATGTTAAAATGAACAGGGTTTATGACTTTGTGGCTGTGACGACCCTACACCTTCTCATGGAGCAAATTAAATTAGGGGGTGCAAACTAAGGTTGTTGCATTTCCCCTTTTTTACCAGCAAATGATCATAAGCCATTTAGATAATTGGTCAAATTGCACTTATTTTTGAACTAGTCTGCATAAAAAAAAGAGACCTGTTTAGAAATGGTAAAATTGCACAATATAATTGCTTTTTAGAACCCCGCTTCCCCCGTCTCCACAAGATGAAAGGTTTTGACTACTAAAGTTCTATGCCAATTCGTTTTTGCATGGCCCGGTGCCCCAGGTGTAAAGCATTTGCAACTTTTTCCACCATTCCATTGATCCTAAAGAGAAACCTCCACCCACTCGGGGGAACCGGGCCATACAAAACAAAACAAAATTGCTTCAATACAAGCTCCAAACAGTTCAATAGTCAGGCTAGCCATATTACCGGAGTTTATATTCTTTCTATTTCTATGGCGGATTAGCGGCCGTAATTTAGATAATGCATTGTGATATATAGCTAGCTAGCGTGCTGAAATGATAAGAGAGAAAAAAAATATAGCGATTTGATAATGTCCGTGTGCATGTCCAAATATTAATGAAGTCTGGAATCCAATAGTTTCACTGGAATGATCAAACGGCAAGAGTCAGAAAAACGTCAACCCTCAGCATGGCAACAGCCCGTATAGGCACTGCGGAGACTCATAACAGGTAGGCGTGGTAGTCTTTTTCTGAAATTATTATTTTCACCAGATTTACAGCATGCCACTCATTTTCGTGCCTTTTGAAATCCATACACGTCATAAAGAGGTTCTGATAGCCTTTCGTCGAAGTAATGCAATTGAGTATGCGTTTATACAGGGTGTACCGCCCCCACCTACGTCAACCAATCATGTCAATGCGGTGCTATACGGAGCCCTCCGCATTGTTTTAAAAAATAATGCGACGCTCACGGCATCACGCTCTCCCTACAGAGCCTTTGGTCAGCATTTCCCGATCAAGCATAAATTGGTTTGAAGAGAAGAAGGCACTCATGATAGAAAGCAGTTGATCTAAGTGGCTGATAGTTGGTATGCCTTGTTTACTTGAAAGAACTACTAAAATCGTGATTTTTTTTTTTTTGTCAGGCAGCAGCTCTATAGAGATGAGATGTTGCTTTAGATTGAAATAATAAAGTCAAGTAAAACCAAATTTGATTATTAAAGTTGTGTGAATAAATGATTGTTAGTAAGTGATAAGCAGTACTTGTGTTGATTGTTTTATTCAGTGTTACAGCATTCAACCCATATATTGCATTGTGCCTTTAATGTCAAGAAAATAATCGAAAACTGTGATCCTTTTTTATAATCGAACCGAACCGACCTTAAAGCACAAATCGTGGGGTGGCGCACAATTGGCCCAGAGTCGCCCGGGTTAGGGGAGGGTTTGGCCCAGAGTCGCCCGGGTTAGGGAGGGGTCGCCCGGGTTTGGCCCAGAGTCGCCCGGGTTCGCCCGGGTTAGGGAGGGTTTGGCCCGGGTTAGGGAGGTTTGGCCCGTCGCCCGGGTTAGGGAGGGTTTGGTCCAGAGTCGCCCGGGTTAGGGGAGGGTTTGGTCCAGAGTCGCCCGGGTTAGGGGAGGGTTTGCCCGAGATGTTTTTTTTTTGTCCCATCTCGCTCTAGCAATGCACGCTGACACGGTCGCTAGGTGTACGGCGTTTCCTCCTATACATTGGTGCAGCTGGCGTCCGGGTTAAGCGGGCATTGTGTCAAGAAGCAGTGCGGCTCGGCCGGGTTGTGTTTCGGAGGACGCACGGCTCTCGACCGTCGCCTCTCCCGAGTCATCTGTATGGAAGTTGCCGCAATGGGACAAGACTGTAACTACCAAATTTGATACCACTATTCGCTCAGTTCTTTTCGCTTATCAAAAAAGTGGGCGATGTCTTGCTTCTCCGTCAGATATTCAGTGTTTCCGCCCTGGCTGCACTTGTGGGTCTGACTTTATTATCTCTCTTATTTTCACGTTAGGTTATTGTACAGGGAGCAGACAAAGACTCTGAGTAAAGCTCATAGAGTGCCAATAAGTGGCACTGAGTTCTAAGATACAATTATGTGGTAAAGGTCCTCAATCAGTTAGTACATGTCTGTTGTCCCTGCCTGCTGCTAGGCAACACAGCCCAGTGACTCTAAAGAATCCATTCCTTCCTCTTTTTCACCATGGCTTTCTCAAGTCGAGGCCGTTATGGTCCAACACGATGTAGAAAGAAGTGTCTGCAGTGGCATTTGATAAGTGGTTTGTGGGTACTTTTATACGTGTGTGCCTGCGTGCTTATAACACGACATGTGTTTGTCTCTTTCTGGTAATGACTGAGTTTAGTTTGCTGTGGCTTCCTTAGGAAGTCTCTTAGTTTCCTCCTCAGATTATCTGCAATAAATCCGTCTTCTACCGGGGTGACATGCTCTTTGCATTTCCTCATTTACATGTGTGTGTAAGATTAGCTTATTGCCCCAT